>NW_010113013.1:852-14461 GCF_000699245.1 Pterocles gutturalis | reverse complement strand
TAAGCATGGTTAGGACTCCAAAGGTACGTGTGAAGAGGGTGATGAGGCATGGGAGAGGGAAAAAGACAATTAGCTATGAATGGTACCCAAAGCTGGAGCCTGGCTGTGAGGATTTAGGGGCCCTGGAGGTGCCCAGAGTTTTGCAGAACTAGCTGGAGAAGTCTGTGTAGGTAGAAAGAGGTCCCAGGAGATTGGTTCAGACACTCTTTTATTTCAGGGTGTGCAGAAGGATCAGCTTAATGTGGGATTAAATGGTTAAGTTGTTCGTGTTGCATAAATGAGTGGCAAGTGACTGATAGAATTATTTATGTTGATTAAAAAGGACTTTTCTGTGATGAAAAAACAAGCATGTACCTTGAACGAAATATCTGGTTGTTCTAAAGGAAAATGAAAAGCACTTGCTGTAACTAACAGAGGGTAGATGGTTGTTGATGTCCTTTTTAGTAATATGGCCAGGTTTGATCCATCAGTAGAATCCCTCTGAATAGACACTTATAAAGAGGCTCTTGCTGTGAAGAGATGGGATTCTGGTATTTTTTTGTCTGTCTGTTTGCTCATTCAACCATATTTTGAGACTTCACAGAGAACATTACATGGTGAAGGAAAAATACAGCTGTGAACTTTCACTCTCTTCTTGACCTGATTTTACGTTGGTTGAGTGAGGGTTAGGACTTACACTGCATCTGGAGCAGGCCAGGAGGAGTTCAACTTGGTAGTAAATCTTGCAGAAGTAGCTGATTCCAGTGGCTTTCTATAAATAACCTTGTGTTACATGCTGTACAGGGTGACTGTTACACACGCATGTAAGGAGCATACTTTTTGGTCTCTTAAACGAACAAAATCTACGGAGAGGGGCACTTATCTGAGTTCTGGTCAAGAAAGCAGAGAGGAAAGTGAGTTCTTAAATTCCTTCGTAGTAAGAAAAGTTTCTGAATCCAGTAATGAATCAAATCTTCTTGCAAGGGGATCAGCCAAGTTCTTCAGGCACAGATTTTAGCTAGGGGCCAGATCTAAGTGTAGATTTATATGACTGTACTGGGACAAGAGGAAATAATTTCCAAATGCACTTTTCTAGCTTGACTTATTTACTCATTTCGCCTTTTTGCAGGGGTCCTGCTCTGAAAGCAGACTGTGAATGCCATAGGGAAGGAAGAAGAAGGGGCAAAGCCTATAGCTTTTTCTCTGTTCATCTGAGCCTGCCCTGTGTAGCCATTGCTGCTGTACACCAAATAAACAGTATGCTTCTAAAAGTAAGGAATAATGACAAGGAGCTTTATCAGTAGCTATGTCTGAGTCACAGGGCTTCCCATTGTTTTCTTAGGGTAACATAGCTTATGCAAAGCATAAGATCACAAGGCTAAATATAGAACATGGTTATTACCCTTGCTGTGTTTGCAGTGTTTCTGGGGCTTTCTTTGCATGCTGTGTGCTAGACAAGCTTTGGGGCATATTCTGTAGAGGGATGTCTTTTCCCTGTGATTTCTTGCTTAGGGAACTACTCTAACCACTAGGAGGCTGTAGCAGTAGTGAAATGGGTCTGCTGCCACTCCGTGCTGTGCAAATTAAGTAAATTTTCCCTCTCAAAGGCTGTCTGCATGCCCACTGAAAGTGCTCAGACTGTATGTTTAAGGGGTGATTTTAGCTTAAGGATACAGACCAAGGGGGCAAAGTAAGAGCTGATGATGTATTTCTTTTTTTTTCTACTTGAATTTTTTTCCCCCCAAACACTTCTTTCAGTCTTCTTTGCGCCCTGATAGTCTTTCTACATCTCTGCTAAACAGATGAGTAGATGTTAAAGAAGCTTACTAATATTTCCAGATGGCAGAAGTAAAAAGGAAAGTGGTGGGTAAAGTATAACTTATGCAGAAATCTCTAAATAGTGTCTACAGATATCAAAATAAGACTGTCACGGACAAATTTTTACTGTACAAAAAAGTAATAAGATGGAGTTCTGAGCATGTAATTCTGTGGATCAAAAATCTTCTGATGTTTTTGGTTGTAAAAAAAAAACGCTTTAGGAGAAGCAGTGGGCATAAAAGCCCAGTATCTTGAAGGGTTTGTGTTTTGAGTAGTATTTGTGCTTGTGTCTTGAGTAAAAGTTGTATTGTAGATGCAGCCCTGAATATTTTCATTGTCCATGTCCCCAACAAGAGAGAGCTATTGCCTTTCATTAAGGCTGATTGCTGACCCCTGATGACATTTGTGACTACCACGTGCAGTCTGCCTAAACCAAGAAGTTCCCTGCAACATTTTAGGTACTGAAGTTATTGTCTGTTTTTAGAATACTATCCCTGACTCCAAAGGAGTGTTTTTTTGGTTTTTTTTTTTTTTTTTTTTTTTTTTTTTTTAGATAAAACTCATGTTATTAATCCAATCCATCTCCTCCTACCTCCTTTTTTTTTTTTTTCCTCAAGCTCCTACACCTCCTTTCTTACTGGTTGCAGAACTGCAGAAGGCTGGATTCTGCCTGTGCTTTCTTGGTGCAGTCACCGGTGTCCATAGAAAGGGATCTGGTCTTTAGAGGAAAAGGGAGTTTAGACGAGATTGTCTAGCACTCTGCCAGCTGGGTCTTGAAAACCTCCTGTGATGGGGACACCACCACGTCCCTGGGAAAATTGTTACAGAGATCAATCAATTGTTGGGTTGTTGTAGATGTAATTTGTATACCTTTTCCGGTCACTAGAGGGAGATAGGCAACCTTAATGAGGACAGCTTTCCCTGCATCTTGTACTATGACAGGAAAGATGATTCTGCACTGATTTGGACAGCAGGAAGTGTATTTTATCTTTAGAAATACTATTCTGGTACCAGGTTGCTTGGGGATAGGATGACACGTGCACTTGCCAGTCCACAGGTTTGTATCAAAGCAAACTTTTTCATTGGAATCTGTTTTAAATGAAAAATTTACTTTGGTTATAATTTAATCTGACGTACATGCTATTATCAGTAGTCTACTTCTGAACTAAGACAAGCATGAGCATTATTTAGAATATACATACGTGTATGTGCATGCAGAAATTACTTTACCACATGACCTAAGGAAAAAAGAGGAACTTAGAAACATGAATTTAATGTCTACTATACCCTGGTACCACATACATAATGTATTATGTACCCCCTTGTACTAGCAATTATGAAATGCAAAGTTGTATGTTTTTTACTGTGTTTGTGTATTCCCTGTGTGTTGTATCTACATTACCATACAAGAAATAAAAATATAAACAGCATTTTCAGTACTGGCTTTCAGACAGTGCTCACTTATAGTCACTTACAGTTATAGGATCTTTTCAGTAAGATCCCACCTCATCTTTACAGCTTAAGTTGCTGCTTCTTGTTGCTTAATTTCTAAGAGGATTATTTCTTAGGGACAGTTTGTAACCAGTCAGAGATGGAAAAATTCTGTTCCTTCAGGTGCTGAGGATAGCTACAAAGCTGTCCTTTAGCCTCAGACTCCTCTGTGCAAATGTGTACAGCTGTGATAATGAAGGAAGGCTTGGTGTTGAAGCTGTTCTTTTGTTACCTGTCAGACAGGGGAGAGCCACAGTGCTGCATCCTGAGCTTCTTCAGAGATGCTAGGTTTTACTTTTTTAATTTTGTGAATTAAACTAGTTTATAGGCCTCTATTCTTTAGCTGAAATGATGAGGTACTAAACAACCTGACCTTTCAGAAACAGTGGTGAGTGCATCCAAGTAGCCTATACCATATACTTACTATAAATGGCATTAAGCAGAGCTCTGCATTGACTGCAGGATTATTTAGAATGGGGTTTGATGTACTGCTCAGCAGTGCTTTTAAATACAATACTGGCATCTTCATGTTGTGCCATGCAGACCACTGCCTCCCACTGGGGGACGTCTCCTCGAAGAGTTAAATTCGGTTAGTACTGCTAGAAAAGGTGGCAAGAGCTTAAGGGACAAGTGTTGGCAAACAGGAGAGGCGGGGAGACAGTGGCATATAAAAAGAACTGCTGGACAAGGTGAAACCACACTTCAACTTACCTAGGTAGCTTGTCTCTGCTCCGTGGGTGTATGTATGTGTGTAATAACAGATACTTTGGACAAGGTTCCAACAGTAGGACTAAGATACCCAGATAATTCCTCTTGAACGTGATCCACCCTCTAACAATTTGCAGGGGTCATGATTGAGAGGTTGTATCCACAACAGTGTTTAGTTCCTAGTGAATTTCTCTTCCATTAACTTAAGCATTGGGGTTTGTTTTGTTTTTTTTATAAAATCCTTTTAGCCTTCTCTGCATCCTGTGGTAATGAGGTCTGTGGTTCATTTACTGCTGTATGGAGAAATACTGCTTTCTTCTGATTATCCTCCAGTTCTCACATTGTAAAAACCAGTATTTTTTTCACCGTTCACCTTCTTCATCCCATTCATTATTTAGTGTACCTCAGTCATATTGTTCTTATGGCATGTGCATGGTCATTGGAATTGAGGACTAGAGATGGCTGGAATGTGGGAAATGTGGAGAGATGGAAAAAGCATCATCAGTGGGGTTCACTCATAAATTTTGGAAAAGGGCTTTTTTTTAGGTCATACATTTAATGTCAGCACCTGCAATTATTATTTTAATGGGGTTTTTTTTGCTAATTGCCTGATGCTTTTTCTAAATGGACATGTTCTGCCCTCATACTAGAGGCTATGCTGTCGGTCTTAATCTTGTTTGGCTAGATTTAGTTTTGCTTTTTGTATTTTCTGTAAAATTCCACTTACTGTTTATCTTCTGATATTTATGTGTGGGTATTTCTGCTCCTTTGAGGGCACATGTGCTTCCTTTAGGGCCCAATTAACATTTTTCCTTGAACTATAGGTTAGCCTATGAATATTGACATATCTAGTTTTTTGTATACCATTTGTTTTTTGTTTTTTTTTTTAGTAACATATCTGAAAGCATTAGAGACCTTTTTGGTCTCTAAACACAAGACTTATATTCTAAATTTAAGATGCAAATTTCTTTAGTAATAGCTCACACTATGTACCTAGAACCGCATCTCTCCAGTGTCTGTGTTAGAGCTCAGACCCCTCGAGCTCCAATTCCTGGACTTTCTGCTGAAAAAATAGATGAGCTAAGGCAGATGTTTTATTTTTCTGTGCCTCATTTCCTCTATGTATAAAATCTGTGAAAAGCAGCTGCTCTTTGAATTTGTATCCAAGAACTGCAGAAAATATTCTAAGCTAAATATTCTAAACTAATGTGGGTTTTTTTTGACTGTAGGAAACCAGTTTTATTGTTCATATTTCTTGTGAGTTCTTACCTTCCACAGTAAATATTTCTGCTTCAGAATGCATGGTCCCTAGTGCTCCTTTCACTGATTTTTAACAGTTTCTTCCCTCTCATTGCTGTTCTGGGTTTGAAACACCTTGCGTGTATTAAGTTCTTGAACATGATCAGCCTTCAAAACTATTAAATTTTTTCTCACTTATTTTCTGTTTTATTGCTTCTGTGTGTCTATCTACCCTAAAAAATGCTGACAATAAAAATGCTGTTGCATTTTTTTCAGTTCTCATTAACATTCCTTGTAATGTAAGGCTGACTGGAGAAGGTGGAAAGAGATGGATGAGATGGGGTAGGAAGAAATTGTATTCATACCAGCATGAGTTTCACAACTGCCACTTTTGTTTTTTCCTTTCTCCATGTCGCTGATGACTCTTTCATTCTATTCATGTCTGGGTCTTTTTTATGGCCCAGTGAACCAGATGGAGAAGTTAGGTGTCATCTTTCTGTGCAAGAGCTGTGTCCAACACAGAAGAGGGAGAAGACTGAAAAAAATTGCTGGAAAAATCATCTTTTTCCTCACCAAAGGGAGGTTCTTGTCTATCTGCCATTTATTTCAGAATTATAACATTCCATGAGTGTATGTATCAATAGGACCTAGGAGATTCTTTGGCTCTGAGATGTATTTTTGCCAGTAAAACATGAACCACAGAACATATAGCTTGTTAAATCTTTAAGGAAACTTTACAGATAGTTAAGGGGAAGACCGGGCCTCAAGGAGAAAATAGATAAAATTAGAAAGACAGTACAATTTAAAACGTTAATAAGCAATAAAAAGAGTATGGAATGGATAAGGCAGCAGTGTTTACAGCCAGTGCATGTGACCCACCTCCCTCAGATATCCACAATTTTCAACTGTCAAAGAATCCACTGCTTCCACTGAGAAATGTCTAATCTCACATTTTTTGTCATGTGGAGGAGAGATCTCCACACTCATTTGTAAGTGTTGTTTCATCTTCTTATTTATTTATAAATCTTTGAAGTGCATGCAGTAAGAAAAATACATTTCTACATGGAAAGAAAAATGGAATATTTATACAGGATGGTACCTGCATTTGAAAAGAAAAATATGAAGAATCTGTCAAAGTATCAACTTCATAAATAAATGTACAGAGGATATTACCAGCGCATATTGAGGTGAGTGGGGAGTTCTTGAGAAAGTAATTACTTTGTCATATCCTGTGGAGTATTATCCAATTTACCAACATTAATAATTCTCTCCCTATGAGTAATTTTATACTTATGACCTCTCAGCTATTCATATAATATAAAAAACTTGCATAAAAAGGAAAAAGATAAAAGATTACTTTGCTGGTTCAGTAAAGCACATGCCAGTTAGAGAACTTCTGTCTGAACTCCAAAATCAATGTTATAATCAATATTAGCTTATTTCTGGTTTTGATCTTAAAAAAAATAATTACTGAAATAGCAATAAAAACTCAAAGTGAATAATGTCATTCTCTGTCACATTATTCTTGATTTTTTCAATGGAAAAATGTGTTCAAATTAAATTTAGATTGTAGGTTTGAGAAGGATACTGTTTTTCATCTGTTCTTTCTGAGTCTGTGTGCACGTGCATGTGCCTGTGGAGGCACCAAGGTGGTGGGAAATGTGTCTTTTGGACCCATGGATTAAGCCTCTCTCCAGAGTCCTGTCCTGCTGTTGTCAGTATTTGGGAGGGGAATAGCAGAAGGAATTTCAGACAGAGTCAGCCTGTTGTGTTCTGTAGTTCTTGTGCTTTGCAGAACTGGTCATTGAGATTTAGCATCAAACAAAAATTTTCACAAACGATAAACACAGTGATGCGTTGGAATACAAGTTAGGTTTCCCTTTGAATAGGTGATTCAAATCTGGCTTGGAACAATCTTTTTTTAACTTCCTTTTCAGAGGCAGCCTCTTGAATGCAAGTTTATGACCTTTATGAGTTTATAAATGCATCAGCTGTGTCTAATTTGTAGTTAGAGTATTTTAAGACTTTTTCCATAACATGTGGATGTGTGAGTATGATTTACAAAACCATTTTGAGACAGTTTTGTAGGTCAGCTATGCAGTCACTGAAGCTTCAGAAGATCATCCATAAACCAAACCACTGTATTTTTGAGACCTTGTACTGATTACTTTCTTTTCCCACTTCTAGCCAGATATAGTTATGGGTTATTTTCCTTTTAGTCTTTTTGTCATACTGCTGTTGAGTTGATAAAAGACAATCAGTGCCCCAAAGTGATGAAAAAAGAAAGAGAATCTTTTTATAGTGCAAATTAATGCATTTAGGAATTACTAGCAATAATTTTTGATGTAGTTTTGGGGCTAAAGATTGAAAGTGCCTGTGGGAGCTTTGACTATATTAAATAATCCCAGGATAAATGCAAGTCATGAGTCTAATGAAGACCTATGAAGGCAAATATGAGTCTAGACATATAAGATATTTCTAGTAGGAAGACATGCTAGCCACTTTTTTCTCCAGAGATCTGCTAGTATTAGGGTTGCACGGACCCAAGCTGCTATCACATTTTCCTTGCCTACCAGCTAATAGTAACTGCAATGCCCCACTGATGCTTTGCCCTGTTTCTTTACCACCACATCAGCTCAATATTATATTTCTCATGAATATTCCTTATCTTGGCAAGCGTAATGTGATAAGTATAGTGATGTTCAGATAGCACATAGATGTGTCCAGCAGCATGAGACCGAGCCATGACACCCCTTTATATACATTTAACACTTCCTTATTATGCATTGTGTTGTATGGCAAACACTCTGAAAATCCATTTTTGAAAATCATTTTTGCTTGGTCAGTCCTTTACCTTGCACTAAGTATACATACAAGCTGCAGTCATTAACAGCACTGTGTTCAGTTTATGTTATGACTCCTTTAAGACACTGATACTTCTTGATCTGCACATTCTCATCACTGAGTACACAGGGGCCTTCCCAAGATATTTATTAGTCCTTTTATGGGCTAGATAACCAACTCATTAATCTGTTATTTAGCTACTTATTGGTCAGACTCTCAAATACCACATCACTTCTGATGGACAAGTGAAATACTTAGGCTTTCAGTTTTTCATGTTTGTATGGTAATACTTTAGCCTGTAATGGCAATTATGAGTGTCAGCGTACAGGATAGCGGCAAAGCTACATTGGACTACTATTTATAGTTCTGGTCACTCATGTAAATGACCTTTATTTGTAACAATGTGGGAAAGAGCTATTTTCTAAGACCATGAATAATATAGTAAGTCTACCCTGTAAAAATAGACCAAAAAAAAGTCTTCACCTTTTTATTACTCAGAACAAATTGTTTCTGTCTTGCTTACACAGTGTACAGCGTGTGCATTCTTAAAAACTCCATAGCTGAATATCAATAGGGGCATCAAATGAAATACTCTGGGAATGTTTGACCTAATTCCACTGTAGAAAATCAATTTCTTGGTTAAGTAATGTTTGCCAGCATGACCAATAAAACTCATTAAAGAAAAAATATTGAAATGTCTTATCTTTGCGAAGCTGTACTAAGATAAGAAAAAACATTTATTTCAATTAAAATAAACTTTGCTATACTTAAAATATATTTGATTTTTTTAAGTGAGAAATATTGAATACTTCCAGCATGTATTTTCCATAGTTATTAACAATTAAACAAAATAAAACTAAATATGCCTTATTTTATACCCTTAATCCAATGGAAGCTCTGGTGATGTACCAAGAATGAAAATTATCATTCTCCCAAACTGGAATTTGATTCAAGTTTTGCACTCTTCTTCTTTAACTTTTAAAGTAGCTTTATATTTTTATATTTCACTGAAAGAGAAATCGGGCTGCTTATGGATGTGCCTGAACTGTGGGAGCCAGGACCTGAGTGCATACTTTAGTTGCATCCTAATCCTGCATCATGATGAAGACCTACAAAACACCAGTCATCTTCCATGTCCTGGTTGTTGTGGAAAGGAAGCCTGGGTCAAAATACGTCCTGAGACAGGCTTCAGTAAGGATTTAATCACTCACTGTAGTGCAGGCTCCAAGACAAAGCCTGTGCATCGTATGTCCAGCAATGAAATTGTGGCTGTGAGAATTTCATGTGTGGATGCCTCTGACCAGGCCTAGATGAAAAGATAAAGAGGGAGACAGAATCTACAGGAAAACCTTTCAGAAAAACCCCAGCTTCAAAGCTGAGGTGTTGTATTTGTGTTCAGTGGAAGGAATGTATCTTGGGCTGATTTATGGGAGGTGGTACAGGTAGACATGCCAGATGGTTGGAATCTGAAGGCTAGTGAATTGTTATCAGTTTCGCCTGAATTCTGCTTAATCTTCCACTTACTTTCTACAGCTGAGCTGAAATTGATTGGATGACTGATCTCAGGTAATGTTAAAATGTTTGGATGTTGACTGTAGCAGTTCAGGAGTGGACACCTTGCTCTTGTAGCCAACTGTGCTCTGGGAGTGGGAACATTCAGAAAAGGGCTAGGTCCAGAAACCAAAGGCAGCATCTCCTTTAGTTGTTCTGTCTAAATGGGTCTTCATCCTCAAATCAATGCTGACAGACAGGTTTCCTGGGCAGCCTGATGTTGAAGATGTGGAGGGCACTAAGGTCTTTCCTTTTGAATATGCAAATTCCAGATATCTCTCTCTCTCTCGATCTTCCTTTTTCTTCACACAGTTTTCAGATAAAAACTACTAAAATCTCAGGAATGAAGTATTTTAGCAAATTTTATTTTTTTTTTTACACTGGACATTTATGTAGATTCATCTTTAATCCTTGTCCAACATCCTCAGCAACTTGTTTACTTAATTTCTATAAAGTACATATCTAATCACATTTGGAAAGAAGATGAATACAGTATCTGAACTTTAGTTTGCTTGTTTTTCTAACTTAGGCTTAGCTGTCCTGTATTTCTTTCCTCCTGGAGAACAGACTTATACAAGCTGTCATTCTCTAAACTCTTCTGAATGTCCTTAAAACATTTGTATTGAAAAACAGTTACAGAGCCTCTCTGTGCCGAAATCATAACCTTAAACCTTCCTGGGAATTTTGTGTAGGGCTGCAAGGGCTTGTGAGCACCCTCCACAAGTGGTGGATTCCAAAGAGGCAACAGAGATGAGAGTGTATTGAATGTGTTTGGCAGTTGAAAGCATCCCTTGTCTCTTTTTTGTAGCTGAGCCCCTCTGGACCTGAGGCAATTTGGGCAGAGATCTGTTGGACTCAAGTTGTGATACCAAAATAGGTTCTAGAGTCTTCACTCTAAAAAGTCTTTTCTCCTCTGCAGACTTTCTCCAAGTGTCTTTTACATTTTCACTTAATCCTCTTCAACCAAATATTTTTTCTCTTGTCTTCCTTTTTCCTTGGCTCCATCCCCTTCCCCTCAACAGACCTTGTCTTATTTGTTAATAAATTCCTGACACAGAGCCATAAATTAAAATACCAATCTTTTGCATGAACAGCTAGGTTCTCCCTGGAACTAATTTGAAGCTTAGCAACCGTTATTCTTTTCAGTCTGTTTCTGTGTTACATCCTTGTACCTCGGAGCTTCCCGGATTACTGAGCTCTGGTATCACCATCAGAGGTTGTAATAGTTTCTGGGCCTCTGCTGTTCAGATAACTGATTAACTGAAGCAAGCAGTTTCTGCGTTCCCCTGGGTACAGGAATGAGTGGTAGTTCCTGACAATTGTATGAATGGCAGAAGCCCATTTTGAACCTTAATCCTCATAACAGCTGGGTACAATGTAACTCTAAATTTCTTCTCCCTGATGTACTGTATTTAATTAGAATGTGTGACCTTGATTGGAGACATGGCTTTTACATTTTAATACAAATTCACTCAGTAATAATTGTCAGCATGTCCAGATGACAACTTTGAAATGACAATGGAACTCTTAACTTCCTTGTATGGACTTTTTTTTTTTAAACTTTTTTGTTTTCTTTTTCCTTTAAATGCACCATAGGGAATACTGATCCTTTCTTTAAAAGTGTTTCATAATTCCGTCATGTACTTTATTACACAGGTATCTCTATCTCTGTCTTTTTCCAGGGTTTTCGTGTTTGACTTTGCAACCTTAGAATTTTTAATACTTATGTGTAATGCAGCTACAGTTTTTATATGGTGATTGTATTAACATGATGCTAAGATTGTACTAATAAGCAATAAGATCAAGGAAACCAAGACCTGTCTTGGCATATGAACTGCATTTCAATCCTATTACACATATGCATTAAGATTCAATCTTTTACTGCTCAGTGTAATATTGTTAAGGACACATAATATCAGCAACACAGTCAAATATCTTTTGGAACACTGTTCAATTTACTAACAATTTATTTCTGATATGAGTGCAGCAGGTCAAGAATAGTTTTCATGACATTGAATTCAAACCGAAGAATAGGTCTCCGACTTCTCATTTGTGCTGTAAGTAAAAGTCCAGGTGTGGATTAGAAATTAACTAAACTATAATGTATTATCCAGGATCCCGTGTTTTGAAGTTATCTGTGTGCTGCTGCCTATTTTCTTGTATTGGGCCCATGTGTATATACCATACAATTTGTGCTACCCACTGCAAGTGTAAAACAATTCCACTTTCTTTCAAAACTTCTGTGAAGTGGATGTCTTAAATTGAAAAGGCAAAGACCTCTTTTATGCTTTGTCTCTTTAAAAAAAAAAAATTCCATATTTAGATTATTTGTATTTGCTTTTTTTGATTCTATTCCAATAGCATAGTATTTTTTTTAGTGAAAAAATTAATAGAGAAAAGGTACTCTGACTAGAGATCTCTCAAATCTGGTCATTGAACAAGGGAACTTAAAGAAGTTTCTGTGCTTTTAGTGATATTCCATTTATAGAAAAATCACATCTTCTGTGATGGGAGATTGCATGTGGAATATATCTGTTTGGTACTTTCAGTGATGTCTATGTTGTTTTTCTAACACAAGGTCTGTTTTGCTTGTAAAATGCTTGATTCAGAAAAAGCTTTTGAGGACCTACCTTAGTGTTTACTGTTCTCTGACTACAAAAATTGCCTTATGGTTCCATTGTGCCTGTGCAGGTGATTAATGACTGGACACAGCTTGCCTTTATGGATAATTAAATCTTAGATCTTTCACTTATTAAAATGTGAAATTACTTGATCACACACAGAGATTCCATAAAAACTTGTCTTCCTTACAGTTGTCTTTGTCCTTGTCCTAAGGAAACAAAACCTTTGTTTCCATTTGACCTAATTCTTTATGATGCATCATGTGGGCTGCTCAAAAAGGTGAACACGGTGAGCCATGGAAGAGAAGAAGAGACCTGAATTACAGTGTTCATTAAACCATTCAGTATTCAGATACAGCTATGCTGTAGTTCACATGCTTTTCTCAAATCACATTTAATTTTAGATGAAGTCTTAATCATTTTCTTTCTTAACCTCAGTTGGATAGTGGGATTCAGTCTGGCAAAGTCCCTGGTGTTTGTTTTATTGTTTCTTTTCAGGCTGATATCTTAATACAGATTTTGTGGGAAAACAATCCCATCTTGCCACAGTTGTATTTATCTTTATGAAACAGTGGTAAAGTTAATGGATCAGCAATTTTATCAGTCTTCTCTTTTATAAAGCCAAGGTTGTGGAGAATGCCTATACAATGGAAAGATCATATTTCTTTTTTAATTAATCCAAAGGGAGTGTATGATTTGATATTCACTACATATTAAAATTGCAAAAAAGGAAAATGTAACTTCAAGGCTGGTCTAAGAAAATAAGGTCAAATGAATAGCTAGAAAGTTTGATCTACTGAGTAGGATAAAAGATACTTTTTAATTTTCAAAGGGAATACAGTCAAGGTAAAGGTGGAACAGTTTTAGAGCAACAGAAAATATCTGTTATATAAATAGGAGTTAAATTACGCAGAAATTACTTACAGCAGGTTTTTAAAGTGCTTACTTTATTTTTTCTTTGAAAAGTATGATAATTATACTAGGCTCTTTTTGAGCAAATGTACTGAAAGCCATGTTTACACCATTCCTGCTAAGTCTTTGAGCCCAGTATTACTTAATGTCTAAGTATGGTGCTTGGTGCCTGCCTCTTGGCACAGGCATGCAGATGTAATGTAGGTTAGACAAATACAATCTTCAGGCAATAGCTAACCAAATCTGTTTCAGTCCTAGTTTCACTGGTGAATATGGTACTCAGTGAGACTGAATCATAGAATCATCATAGAATCATAGAATGGCCTGGGTTGAAAAGGACCTCAAAGATCAGCTGGTTTCAACCCCCCTGATGTGGGCAGAGTTGCCAACCACTAGAGCAGGCTGCCCAGGGCCCCATCCAGCCTGGCCTTGAATGCCTCCAGGAG
>NW_010113013.1:0-683 GCF_000699245.1 Pterocles gutturalis | reverse complement strand
AGTACTGGAAGGCTGCAATGAGGTCTCCCCGGAGCCTTCTCTTCTCCAAGCTAAACAAGCCCAGTTCCCTCAACCTTTCTTCATAGGAGAAGTGCTCCAGCCCTCTGATCATCTTTGTGGCCCTCCTCTGGACTCATTCCAAGAGCTCCACATCTTTCTTGTGCTGGGGACCCCAGGCCTGGACGCAGTACTCCAGATGGGGTCTCACACCAGAGCAGAGTAGAGGGGGAGAATCACTTCCCTCTCCCTGATGACCACCCCTTTTTTAATGCAGCCCAGGACATAGTTGTCCTTCTGGCCTGCAAGCGCACACTGCTGGCTCATGTCCAGCTTCTCGTCCACCAGGACCCTCAAGTCCTTCTCCACAGGGCTGCTCTCAAGGAGTTCTTCTCCCAGTCTATATAAGTACCTAGGATTGCCCTGGCCCAAGTGCAACACCTTGCACTTGGCCTTGTTGAACCTCTTTAGGTTCTCATGGGCCCACTTCTCCAGCCTGTCCAGGTCCCTCTGGATGGCATCCCTTCCTTCTATTGTATCAACTGCACCACTCAGCTTGGTGTCATCTGCAAATTTGCTGAGGGTGCATTCGATTCCCTCATCTATGTCCTTGATAAAGATACTGAAGAGCACCTGTCCCAAGACAGAGCCTTAAGAGACACCACTTGTGACCAGCCTCCATCCAG
>NW_010113012.1:0-10411 GCF_000699245.1 Pterocles gutturalis | reverse complement strand
CTGGTGAGAGGAAAATGGAAACCTTATTTCTTTTTTTCTTTTTTCTTTTTTTATTAAATCAAAGAGGAGGTTTGAATCTTGCAGACAGCAGACAAAGTGGTGTCAAAAAGAGTACAGACCAAAAATGCAGAGTTGGAAGGCTCAATCCAAGGATGAAATTTGACAAGTATAGACACAGATCTTGGAAACAGAGCTGTGTGACCTGCTCATTATCTTCCTTTGTCTCTCTCTCACCAAAAGGATGTGACATAAGCCTGGAAGAATATCTGCATAGCCCAAAATTGATAGGAAAAGAGACAGGACCTTTGCAAAGCAAGGAACTGTTTGATATCCTCTATGGATCTCATGCACAGTGTTCTGTATGGAGAAAGAAGTGACTTTGGATCTATTTTTGACTGTTCCTTTATACAAGGTTATTCAGAAGGGGCCAAAGACAGATTAGCTGCACAGTCGTCAGTTCAGAGACAAGTAGGGGGGTGAGAAGGAAGAAGTAAAACAGAAGTCCTCAATTTTCTTGAAAATACAAGTAATTGTATCATCCTTAGGGCTGGATTAGAATGAATTCAGTGTAATTTCATTTATGTGGACTAGGGACCATTTCTGACATCTTTCTATGGCTTCAGTACTGTTGAGTTTCGGCACCTAAAATTTGTGTTTGGAGCTTATGTCTATGTTGATAAGCGAACTTGTGCTGTGACAGATTGAGGTAACTATTGAGCTAACAGCATGGTGACCTGTACCAACTGGCACTCTCAGAAAAAGCCTGTATACAATTCGGGGGATTAACACAGGCCAGAGGTTGTTCCAAAGCAGTTTGGATATGGCCATGCATAGAGGAGTGGTAGGGGGAAAGACTTTTACGAACAGGCCATGCCAACTGGCCTCAAGGCTGGACAGCATCTCCTGGCACTGGATATTTTACTGGAACAGACATCACAGAGGGGGGGTCTTCTCCTGAACATACTGAAAGCTCATTAATTATGTTCAGCATAACTAATGTTGAACAACAAAGTGAACAATGAAGATATTTTTAAAACAGAGAAGATGTTTTCACATCTGTCTACTTCAAAAAAATATCTGTAAATTTTGAAAGTGGGGATGGAACTAGTGATGTAGATTAAGCAGTAAGATCCTGATTTTGGTCTTCTGAATTAATGCTGGGAAAGTCAGTGATGTAACCTGGTGTAAAACTGACAAATGTTAGATTAAAATCAGGCTATGAATTCTTATAATTATCACTTGTCTGCTTACTGAATATAAGATAAGTGCAACTGATTAGGAGTACGAAAGAAAAGAAAGATAAGTGTGTACAAACATTACAGCAGGGATTAACAGTCTATTTATGTGCTGTTATTTTTAGGGTAGAATTTCTAGACAAAACATTGATAAAGCTATCTATTGTAAGCAGCAGATCTGACCTGCAGTTATCCAGTTATATATTTAAAAAGATACAGTAAATAAATCCAATCAGAAAACAAAATGCCATAGCCCTGGAGACACAAATTGATAGCGCAACATGCTACAGCAGCGTTTGTATGTTATTTGAATTTACCCCTTAGCTTTGTGTTTTCAGATTGTTAATTTAGTAGAGCACTAACATTTGAAAGAGGGTGTGATGTGGAATTGCTTAAGAAATTGATTTAGATGCTTTGGTATCTCCAGTGATCTAATAACAGGTATTCCTAATGAAACAAATTCTTTATATTGATGTGAATTTATCCCACTAAGGAATACAGTTTTGAGTTGTTGTTTTGTGTTTTTTGTTTTTTTTTTAATACCAATTGATCATGTTGATGAGAGAAATAAACTCACAAACGCAACAAAGACATTTCACCTTAAAGCAATAAAAACAAATATAGATGCTGAAAACACTTTGGGGATAATTTTTCTCTCATGCAAATGAGAAGTGCATATCTGAAGTAGGTCTGGATGCATTAAAGAATCCTGCAGTATTTATATATGTATTAATAATATGGGGTCTAATACTGATAGGTGAGGAAGTAACACCATTGATGCCAATGAAGTAAATCATACTAAAATTTGAGTAAGATGAATAAAAATGAGGCCACAACTTACTAATATCACAAGCCATTAAAGCTATAAATAAATCTAGACCCATGGAAACATCAATTAGATGAAAGCATATAGTGTGTAAAGACCAAACTGTAAGAATTATCCTGGATCTAGTGCTTTAGGTTCAGAGTTTAAGCTCCAGTCCTATACTGGAACTATGCTGTCTTCTGAAAACACAAAGAAGTAATTAATAAATTATTCAAATTGACTAATAACTAGGCTGAGAAGGAGCTACAGCAATCTAATCCAAAAAACTGGGGCAACAACATAGAACTAATTTTACTGTATGATTAGAAAACATGTAGACTGGGTTTAGAAAATGAACTGGTTGAAATAAGTGATCTAAGAACTGTATTGATCATATTGACTATTGACTGTGTTGTGCCTATAAAGAATGTCAGAAATTAGCAGACTAAGTATTACAATCCCAGGCTTGGCAGACTTAGATATTTTTTTCCTCCATTTAGCTTTCTGGAATTTATCCTTCTCTTTAAACATTCTACTGTAAGTCTCTCAAACTGGGAAATCATTACAAAGGTGTCTTAGTTTTTAAAAAAAATAATACACTGAGCCGTGAAGTCATAGGTAAATAAGTTACATATTGCCACAGTATGGAGCATCAAGTTATTTTCACTGCTGCTCCAGTAGCTCGAGTGGTAGTGGAGGACTAACCTGAATGAGCTTTTGTCAATACTTGAGTTTAGGTAGAAAATTTGGCTAGAAGAAAAGTGATACCCAGCATTGAATAATGCAATCTGCCATCTTTCACAGTCCATACTAAGAATGCTGCTATTCCCATGTTTTGACCATCCAACTCTGTACCGATTGTACCGTTTTCCTTAACATTTTCAATACTCTGCACTATGTACCGAACATATGCCCCAGGAATGAGGCTTTGGTTCCACTGAGGTTGAGTTCAGTGAGCGAGGGCTTCATTTTACTCATGTCATTCATGTAAGCAGTCCACAGATTAGCCTGGGATTGTTTATCCTGCTGTCATATCAGAGTCAGCTATTTATTTTCTGCTTGTCCTGTATTATTTGATTTCCAGCCAAGTACAAGTGGCCAGCTGTAACACATTTTCAAAATGAGGCACTTAATGAACTTGTTTAGTGTTAATGTAGTTATTTATGTGTTATCTCTTGCTGTTTTATTGTAGATGATAGGAAAATAACACTGCATATTGTTGAAAAAGGGTAACTGGGACATGATGTTATGTTTCTGGAAAACAATATTAAATTCAGCAAGTGGGAGTTATTGTTTTAGAAAAATGAACTCTTAGAAAGTATAGAAAAACTGGAGGGGAAAAGCTGACAATTAAAGCTTCAAAGAGCCATCAAGTACAGTTCGGTGTCAGATATACAGAATTACACACAACAAAATACCAACAAATAAAAGCACAAAGCAATAAAAAGAGAATTCTGCAATTCTAATTGTTTATTTATTTCATTTTATGTAAGACAGAAAGCACACTTAGAATACATGCATCAACTCACCCAAGATACTGCAAAATAAAACATTAAGAACATCTGAATGCAAAAAAGGAATAATCAACATTCTTAATTTCAAAGTGCTATATTGTGTGTAAACAAAAGCGTATGAATGTGACTATTGAAACAGGATAATGCAGTTCTTCATAAAAATATCTCAGCTTTACGCAGTGGAGACTCATCTTGCTGCAAAACCATACTGAGGGCCTAAGGAACAAGTAGCCAAATCCTGTTTGTTTTAGTCCGGTGAGACATTTTATTTAAACAAGATAGGTATAATAAGTCCAAAAAATATCTTTTTAAAGCCATCAAAAGTATAAGCTATATTTATATTTTTAAGCAACTGCCTGTTAGCTTTTCATTATTGTGCAGTCAAAATAGTTTCTGCTTCTGATGCACTTTCTGTTCGAGTTGTTGCTACAACAACTTCTGAAAATAAAATATATCTACTTTTAGGGTGATTTTGCTGGGTGTTTTATGTAACAGTTTAGACTGGATATACAAACAATCCTTACCTGCTGAGTGCCTGGCTGTATCAGCTCAAATTCTGAAGCCTGCGCTCAGGCTCTGTAGCATGTAGACCTCTTCCCAGTTCAGAGGGTGTGCACAAACATCCATCGTTCACCTGCGGTGTGCTCTATGGGTGTATCCTGAATAATTCTTTTCATTATTTATGATGGGCACAACTCATCTTGCGCATTCTTTTGAACCTTAAAGAAGCAAACAGAAGAACAGGGTGTTGAAAATGGAAAAGGTAAAAAGTGGACTAGGTGGGCTGTGTATCGCTAGGATGACGAAACTGAAAATAGCCTTTGCTCTGGAAATATAGATCAGAGAATATCAAGAGCAACCAGAGGAAGTGATGGAGAGGTAAACTTTTGGTTTCTGGAAGAGTAATTTCAGTGTGATTTAGGGAGGTTGTAATATTTGCTGACATCATGTGGTTGCTTTCATCTGGCAATTGTTTCAATTGAGATGTTATAGTGATATTCTAAATTAAAAGCTATTTTTTGTGAAGCAAGAGGAAATTTAATCAATATAGATTAATTTAGAGCAGCTGCTACTCACTAAGTAGGAACAGTTTCATCACTGAAGAATTTTGAATCCAGCTTTTATAACATAACCTGCTGTACATTTGAATATATTCCCTTGGTTTCTGCAGTGCTATAATTCTGCTAAGCTCAATGAAATTTATCTCATACAAGACAATATGCTGTAGATCTTCACTTGTTTATTTCTCAGAAGCTTCTTTTTTGTTGAAACATAGGTCACGTAAAACCATGAAACCTTCCCACACAGGTGAGAAAGATGAAATGTGGAGAATGCTGCACACCACTCTCAGGATGAATCAGGAGAGGTGCTTCTGTCATTATGATTCACTTGAAAGGTTCGGTGTTCAATAGCCTTCACTCTCACTTCTCCAGTTGGGCTCTGCGTATAATGCACAAACGCTGTATTCAGTCAAGGTTACGTGAAGGTCCTCCCCCTCCCAATACACTTTACGGAGATATGAAATTTGAAATAATACACATCATGTAAACTGTGGATATCGTTCATGAACCAGTAAATTTTAACAGATTGTTTCGCTGTAGTTGGGAGCCTACAAATATGACAGGTCCCTACAGTGGAGCTATACAAGGCGTTTGGGCATCTTCTTTCCATGCAAAACATATTTTATAGAGGTTCCTAAGTGCCTCTGTGGAAATGTGTGCAAGTGCATAGCTCCCATTTAACTCAATGGCACTTGGGTGATTTCCAAAACCTACTAAGCATCTTAGAATCACAGAGGCAGTGTTTTATAGCCTTTGTTGTAGGAAAAACGCCAGAATGAGAATACAGAGGTAAACCCTAATCTATTTTTATGTACGATGGTGCTGGGCTGTCTCTGTAACTCATCAGAGAAGTTAAACAGTCCAAATGCTATAAACTATATCAATGATGCTGGCTTACTTTGCCAGCAGAATGGAGTAACAATTATGGGGATATTAAGTCTACACTGCCAATGGTGGTACATCCCTCTGTCACTCTCTTTATTTCATTTCCTATCAATGATGTATTTCTCCTGTGGCAGCACCTGTGCTAGTGAGTGGCTGTTATCAGGATGGCTTTTTTTCTGGCTATCAAGCAAAGTAGTTTCTAAGAATATGGATTATTATTATACCTGCATTAATTTCAATATAGGTGTAAATCAGAAGTAAGTAGGTTGTCCTTTGAGAATTTACACATCAGAAAAACTGTTGTAAGAAGCAGTATCAGGATCATGTGCTCTATACATATAGTTGCTGCTGTCAGTGCTATTCACAGAGCTGGGAAGGAGCAAAGGTAGGGCTTGACATTATGAGTCTGCTTTCCACACTGTCACACCTCTCAGGGTGGTCAAAAGGTGCACTTTGTGTGAGCACGAATGGCAGAAGTGGATCCACAGTGAATTGCATGTGCTAATTCCAGGTTAAGTATAAATGAACAACATATAAACTTGGGAATGAAAGATGAAAAGAAGTGGCAGTATCACGGTCAGAGTACTTTGTAAACTTACTTTGCAACTGTTTTTTTTTTCTCTTTTCTCGTGGCTCTTTTCATGCTTTGTTATCCTCCTTTTAACCCTGTAAATCCAACTTTGGTTAGAGTGCAGTAGATCTTTATTTTTCCTTCCTGCTCATTTGCTACAAACTTTTGATTCTCCAGTACAACAACTTTGGTACAATTATGAAGTGACAACACAAGAAATTAAACATTTATATTTTACTTATCTAGATGGACATTCTTAGGATAAATAGAATTTGAATAACCTTCTGGACTTGAAAAATTAAGAACACAAAGTCAAATTCTTCTGCAGTCTGACCATTTACCCACTGCTATTTATAAGTTATTCCAATGAGTATAAATGTGTCTGACTTCCAAAAGCTATACAGATCTTACAAAGTTTTCCATTATGAGTATATACATCTTGCCTTTAATCCTAGTGCTATATTTTTCAGAATTATTTCTCTATATATGTTCTATAATATTTATTATTTTCATAAAAATCTCATATCAGATGAGAAATATTTTCAGAAATCTGCTCTTTACAAAATGCTGGGTATTGTAAGGCTTTATACTCACAATAACTAGACGACTGTGAATTCTGGTAGCTCAGCAGAAGTCCACTTGATATCTTGCTAAACACCCACATTTTTTCTGTAGTGGCAATTTGAATATCAAAATAACTCTTCAAAGTAGATTAAGAAACAATTTGACTTCACAGTATTAATAGGCATGAAATTGGATAATTGGGATTTAATTACATTGCTAAGTTTTCTTTCACAGTTTTATAATTCAAAAAACACCTGTTTAGTTTAAAATTCAGTACTTTTTAAAATTCAGAATATTACTCAGATTTTTTTTTTTTTTTAAATTTTAAAAGAAAACCAAGGATGTAGTTGTTTGGGATGTTGAGGGAGAGTTTGAAGATATAGAAAATGGTTTGGACAAAACCAATTTATTGCAGCTGTGGAAATATAAGATCCACTTTACTACAAATGCAGTCTGTGGAAGGATATTGGCTAGCAGTAGATTGGCGTGAAATTCCCGACTGAAGCAGATAGGGGAAAGTAATTTTGTGTATCATCTCCCTTATGTGTATGTGTAATGTTATGACCATTTGAGACTTAGCTTTACAAATTAGTTGTTATAAAGTAAGAAGCTGAACAAGTATTTGCTCATACAGAAGGAAGTAATTTATGCCAGGAAGATGGGAAAATGTACTAGCTTTTTTTTCTTTTAGTAATATATCTGTAAAAACTTGTGATTTAACTGTATTTTAGTGATATGATTCTAGGGGCACTCAGTCAAGACTACACTAAATATAATCCCTAGTTCTTTATTACAATCTGATAGTGGGATTATTCTGCTTTATTGTTCCAGCAGCACCTATGGAGAGCTGAAGGTGAATCAAGTCGCAGTATGACTGAGGAATCGTTTAATTATTCAAGTAAGTGGGCAAAATTTAAAGGGAAAATACTGACAATATGAACTTTCAATAGAGCTGGATAGAAAATAAAAAGGTGCGAAAAAGACAATTGAAGTTCATTAAATCCTAAGTAGTGTTTTTGGAATCAACATCCTTTACCACTGTAACTGCAATAAAAACTGTAGGGATGAGGGTATAAATTGAAGTTAAAGAAAGACAATTTCAGAACATATAAAGCACGCCTCGTTCACTCTGGCTATAATGCATAGTTCGAATGGCGTAGTGGGTAAAGATGTTGGAACAAACGTTGGAGTCATTCAGGAAGCAATTAGATACCATCCTAGGGGAATGTATGGATTATGAAGACCAATCCTCTTTAGGCCCAATGGCCTTTTCTCATATTCAAAATGTTTTATTCACACTGTTGTTTCTTCCACAGAACATACTCCATTGCTTTGCTCTGACATACAAAAAGCAGTGAACAACAAAGAACCCCTGTAATTTTATCTTGTATCTTTAGAAAAATCTTTATTATGTTGTTTTTTCTTTATAGTGGTTTTTATTAACCTGTCTCTTCAGATAAATGATTCAAAACCTGCAATTTTTGATAAAATTATATTAAATAAAGAAATATACAGTGAATGAGATTGTCATCCCTTTGGGACAGTTGATACCATGTTCTGTCTCTATGCTGTTTGTTCCTTGTCAGAAGGGATCAAGATTATTTCTCTCATAAGAGATTTTACTCTGAGATCTGATGGTTGACAATATCAACCTGAAAACTAAATCTTTCAGTTTAGAGTAGAAAGCTCACTGCGGCTTCTGAGATACCTACTTATAGCAATTCATAGATGGTTGGCAAGGCCTTTTAAATTCTTTGTTTTTAGGATATTCATCTGTTTCATTTGGATATATTGTCAAAGAAGTAAAAAATATATTTTACCATCTGAATTAATTCTTAGAGCTAGACAATCTTAGATTAAAAAAAAAAAAAAAAAAGAAAAGCAAGACATTACAACAAAATTTTAGATTAGCCTTCTAGTAACCTTCCTCCATAGCTGCTTCGGCAATTAAGTTAGCTATGGAGGATAGATGGCTTAGCAAGGTTTTTGAAGAAATCTTTTATTATTGAAGGTGGTTTTGTTACTCTATGTCACCATCTTTTGTTCCTGACTTAGTTCATACTGTTACACTTTGCAGAAATTGTAAGTGGGTTCTCCTATAATATCCCTCTAGTGTTTGGAAATTATAAATTTTTGTTCTAGGTTTTTTTCATTATAGTACTTACAGCTAAAATGATCTCCAGAGTCATTACTAAAGGACTCCTTGCGGTTAGTATACATCACTTTTTACTCTGTATATGTACATCTTATTAAACCCTCTACTGTGCTTTTAGACATTGTAGGGGCCCTGTCACATTCAGGGGATACTAATGATACTGTGTTCAGCTCTGGGGCCCCCAACATAAGAAGGACATGGACCTGCTGGAGTGAGTCCAGAGGGCATCACAAAAATAATCAGAGGGCTGGAGCACCCCTGCTGTGAGGACAGGATGAGAGAGTTGGGGTTGTTCAGCTTGGAGAAGAGGAGGCTCTTGGGAACCCTTATTGCAGCCTTCCAGTGCTGAAAGGGGGCTACAGGAGAGATGGGGAGGGACTTTTGATCAGAGGATGTACTGATAGCACAAAGCACGATGGTTTTGAGGTGAAAGAAGGTAGATTTAGATTAGATATTAAGAATAAATTCTTCACTGTGCGGGTGGTGAGGCAGTGGCCCAGGTTGCCCAGAGAAGCTGTGGATGCCCCATCCCTGGAGGGGTTCAAGGCCAGGCTGGATGAGGCTTTGAGCAACCTGGGCTGGTGGGAGGTGTCCCTGCCCATGGCAGGGGGATGGAATTAGATGATCCCTTCCAGCCCAAACCATTCTGTAATTCTGTGATCTTTGTGCAGAAAAAGACTATGTTCAAAGTATCTCCTTGCAGGATTTTTTTGTTGTGTCACAAATCTGCCAGTGTAATATTACTTTTATGTTTCTTAATTTGAGATTATTATGTTAATCACAAAAATTATTAGACTGCCTTTTCAGGGAACTCCAGACTCATACAATCTCATCATGATTGCAATTACACTAGCTTTACAACGCTACAATAATACTCACATCAGCTGAGTTTCTTCAAGCCAACTACACACACCTGCTCAAATCCATATAACCCTCATGGAGGGAGGATGCAAGGGAGCTGATGATCCTGCAGCTACAATACAAGCAAGTAAGTTTTCACTGTTCTTTTCAGGTACTAATTCTGATCTGGACAATGAGATCTTTTCACCATTTAAAATTAACAAAAAAAAAAAAATCCTGCTGCAGAAAGCTTGGTTTATAAGAAAATTAGTCTTTTCTAGCTTTTAAGACTGTGATTTCATCAAACAATATTTGTTTAAGAGGACTTTTGAAGCCTGGGTGGTTGTTCTCTGTCAGGGCTGGATGGCCAGGATTAGAATCCCGGTGTGTTTATGCAATCCGGTCCCAGCACAGGGTAGACTAGAGGAAAACAGAAAGCTTTGGGGGTTTTTTGGGGGGTTTTTTGTTTGTTTTTTTTTTTTAAACCAGAAAATTTACAGCTGGGTGCCCTGAGTTAGGAGGTAGGTTTTGTTTTCTGTCTTTTTCTGGATTAACAAGTTTCAGAAGACTTCACTAACTGGGATCAAGAGGGATAAAGAAGTAGGTGAAGAAAGATAAAATAATGGGGGCAAAATGGTTCTATGGATTAAATTTATCATTTTATAAACTCCATTACAAAAAAAAAAACCAATTCGAGTCATTTGTTTGGCGAAAGATATTTTGAAACTGTATGAAGGTTTTGCATATACATATACACCAAGCTGAGTGGTGCGGTTGATAC
>NW_010113011.1:40324-50618 GCF_000699245.1 Pterocles gutturalis | reverse complement strand
AGTAAATAGTTTTGCTCCACAAAAGGGTGTAAATGCAAAATGTTCCTTGGGGCCTCCTTGGCGGCTCTGCAGAAGCAACAGGCTGCGACACAGCTCGCCTGAGTCTCTGGCGCCCATCAAGTCAGTGGGTATGAGTTTAGCAAGTTGTGCCACAGGTTTGAAGTTTGCAAACTTCCCACGTGTGCTTTTACAGGTTAACCGGGTCGTTGCTGCTCGGGGCGGGGAGGTGCAGGCGCGGTTTCGTCAGAGCCGGGCGGCAGGGTTCACAGTCGCTCCCCGAGGTGCTGTGTCTTCCTTGGTCCTAGGCTTGGAAAGTGGCACTGGTATCACTCACCTGTCCAAAATGAGACTAAAATCCTCTTTTTGTATAAAAAGACCGAGCATTTGCCTATCTTCTCTCAGCCCCTCCAGGCAGGGGCTTCTTTCCACTGCCCGCTGCTGTTACAGGATGCTAGCGTCTCTTGCCATGGGAATATTGTCCTTAACAAAAATTGTTATTGAACTCTCTATATGGAATGCTGTCTCTTGCTATGTTTAGCTTTACAGATTCCTTTCCTCGCTTTAAGAGTTTCTAATTCAGCATAGGTTTCTTTGCACAGTCTCTGCCGCTATTCCGAGCATCCTAAACCACTTATTCATTCTTCCCGATGCTTGTCATTGCACTCTTCTATCCTAAATATAGGGTAGTATGCCAACGGGAGAGGCTTGAGAGCGAGCTGAAGTGCTGGGAACACCACTGTTTACTCAGAGGAGTAATCAGCAAAGCCTGTCTGATTCCAGGTCGCGTCGTCTTCTTGCTGACGGAGTTTGCACTCGCTTCTTTGGGAGCTGGCACAAATTCTTGAATAACTGGAAGATGTTGTTGACAGCATGTGCTAGCTTACAAATACCCATTTCTGTAAGCATCCTGTAAACCGAGGAGTAAATTCTGCTTAATTGTTGATATTAGGCCTGGAGAATTGACAAAAGCTGTGGGGCTGAGATCAGTAGAGGTGTTCTGTGCCACGCTGTGTACCAGTGGGTTTTGTGTGGGATTTGTTCATCCCAGCCCTTCTCTGCTTTTGGAAATGGCTGGTACTCATTGCTAGCTTGAGTGCTGCTTCTCTACTTCTTCCTCCTCTCGTCCCTGCCCAGTGTGCTGGACTCGGCTGCTACAAGGAGTGGAGGAGGACGCGTGACAGGTAGAGCGAGAGCTTTTGCCAGCTCCAGCTGCAAAGCGTGTGGTTGGAGTTGGCTTGAAGCTCTGACCGTAACTTGCCTTCCACGGACGGCTGGTCTGGAGGAATTCTCGCGTGTCTCTTGTCGGCAGGGCTGTGCTGCAGCAGTGAGGGGGTAACGATGGAGGCACAGGGCGCTGCTGCCTCCTGGATTCTGACGGGCCTGAGAGGTGCTGTGGTGCTTTGCACTGAGGACCAGCAGTCCCACTCGGGGCTGATGGGGAAGAGGACAGTATGGTTCTTGCAGCAGCTGGGTCCTGCGGGAATTTTCATGCTTTGGTGTCTGGCACAGGTGTGAGATGCAGCTGTGTTGCTGGCCTGGCAGAGCAGGTGTGATGGGTCTGCCCTGGCAGGAGAGCAGTCTCCTTGCCTTTTCCATGTCCCTTGGGGAGATAACACGAGGGATTGGCCTGGAGAGATACCAGGGTGCTGTGCCAGCCTGGGGAGCAACTCCAGCTGACGGCAATAAAACCGCCTCTCTTGTTTCGGCAGTGGCAGCTATGTCAAAAGTTTTGTTGTGGGGATGATTTTGGGTGGTTTGTGCCTTTACTCCTGCTAGCTGAGGAATAGGACAGAAGATTTAATGCTAGTAATGATTAATTTGAATGGGGAAAATGCAAACTCTGAATTCTTCTTGGGCAAGCAGGGGTCATGTAAATAAATGCCTCCGGCATTCTTTGTGGTGCTTGTAGACTGTCTACGAATTACTTCTGGTCTCTTGCTGAATCAGTGGGAGGCTGTCCTCCTCGAGCTCCAAGTACTTTGGTGGTGATTTAGGAGAAATACAAATAAACACAGTTGGATTGACCTAGCATATCTGAGCCCTTGGTATGCTGAAAATATTTGTTCTTAGGATGTTTACACAGTCTAGAGGGTTCTGTATCTTAAACCGGATTCGTGGAGGACTGTGACCATGTTTAAGCTGTGAAAAATAAAAGATCAGCCCAAAGAACCTGGGCTTTTAGGGCTTGTTCTGTGAGATGGAATAAGTTTGAGCAAACTACTGAAGTGCTGCTGATGGGAAGCTACTATGTTAACCTGTGTGAATATGCTGGGTAGGTGCACTTTGTATTCTAGTGCCTTTTTCTATCTCCCTGCACTTATCCGTTGTCTTAAGCTGTCTCTGGTTCAGCTTTTCTGGGATAAAATTTTAGCTTGCCAGGGGGAAAGACGGTTGTATATATTTGACGTTACTGCTTTCTTTGTCGTTGCATTTCTCACGAGCATCCGAGCTGATCTGCTGGTGCACAGCTGTCCAAAGCAGGAGGTCCAAGTCCCCTGGCCAGCCAGGCCAGGTGCCCACTGGACCCCTGAGCTGGCCCCCCGGGGCCCAGCCACAAGCTGCCTGGCTCTGGTCCCTAGTTTGTGAGCTGCTTGCAGGTGCCTGATGAGGAGGTGAGTGCCAAGGCTTTGTTTGGGTTGTCGGGAGGCAATGGGGGCCTCCCTCTTGTGTTGGCAGTGACCTGCTGGGATGGGCAGATGTGTCGGGAAACCACAGCCTGAATTAAAGCTGGACTTTCTTGCCTGATGGTAGCTTCTGTCCAAGTTACTAGATGGGGCACAAGCGATGTAGGGCACCCTAGCAACTAACCACGTTTTCCCAAATACCGCATCCAGCTCAAGGTCACCACAACCCAGCAGTGCTGGTTTCTGGGAGCCAGGCTTGATTTGCGCTAGGAAATTCCCCAACATCTCTGCCTTGCAGCTCTTCCACGTCTGGGGTCCTGTCCCTGGGCAGCATGCTGGGGCCACCACATGCTCCCATGGCTCCTTGCAGTGGCCCTTGTGTATGTCTAGCTGTGGAGAACTCATAGTGGCCCCCCAAACCTTAACACAAATGGTATTCTGTTGCATGCCCCCTGAGTCGTGTCGCTTCTGGGCCATGTTGGCCCCGATGTCACTGCGGTTGTCCAGGGCGAGGCATGGTGAGCAGCGGAGGGTGAAGTGCACGGGACGGCTGAGCTGGTGTAAGGCTGGCTGCCTTCAGAGAGGAGGGGTCTGACCTCCGGACACACCGTTGTGTTTGCAGTCTTACTGCTGAGCTAATTTTTTTTTTTTCCTGGATTAACTTTCTGCAAATTAGTAACCTGAATTGTCCAAGGAGGGAATTTGTTGGCACCCTGGCAGTGCAGGTGAAGAAGAATCGAGGCCGGGCATGGTCCTGGTGCTGGAGAGTGGTGGGTGATCTTGGGGCGAGCGGGTGCCTCAGCCAGCCTCGTGGCTTGGTGCTCTCCAAAGGGCCCTTCTGGCGTTCAGCAGTGCCCTTTTGCCTCCTCCCACGTGCCAGCTGTGGTGCTGAGCGGATGCATTGAGGCACTGACCCTGCTAACCTGGCATAAAATTGTTCTTTTTTTTTCAGCTGGACCCTTTCTCCTTTGGCTTAGCAGAGGAGAGTCGGACCAGGCTGTGGGAGGCAGGGAGACGTTCTGTCAGCCGAGCTCTCCCTTGGGATGGTGCCCTTAGCTGTAACAGATACCTTCTTCTGCAGGGCTGAGTCGTCCTCCTGGTTTCACTGTCCTGCAGGTATCCTCTCGGCCTGGAGAGTAATTCCTGGTGGGACTCAAAGACGTGATTGCTGGCAGACCTTCACAAGCGGAGGGTGGGACGTGGAAACAGCAGTAGAACTTGTCCCAGCCCTGCAGGTGGACAGTGTAAAGCTTTGGTTTGGGCTTTTCTTTAGAAAAACAGGCTCCTAGCCTCATCTAACCTGTAAACGTATTTGAATGAAGGTTTCTGATGATGACTTCTCCTTTTTTCCCCTTTTTTTACGTTGTGGTCTCACCGCAGTGCTCAGCTATGGCATTTCCCGAGTAAGGGTACGGTGTGTTTCCAGCTGTGCTTTCTGAGAAGGGCTCAATTCATGGAGGGTTACATGGTCAGCTTCAGAAATATTTTGGATCCTGGCTCCTCGGAGCTTTCCAACAAATCAGCTTAGAAGCCTCTTCATGCAGTACTTGATTTTGCAAATATTCCTGGGTAAGGACCTGATGAGCGGCCTTTCTACCCTCCCTGCTCGGGGGCTGAGGTTTCAGTTTACTCTAGCATAGCTACATTCACACGAGCACTGAATGCATATGGGCAATGAATTCACACTGCGTCTTGTCTTTTTACTTTTGAACTAGACTGTGCATTTAGGCTTCAGAGAGCTTAGTCTTCTGTGAAGTGAGTTCCTTGAGGGTGGGGATTAGCATTCAGTAATTTTGATGAGAGCTTCCAGTAGCAGATACTGATCATTTTATGTCAGTCCCAAGGGCTAGGGATTGATTTTGGATGAGCTTGAGTGAGAAGAGGCTGGGCGGTAGTTTGAACCAGCAGTTTTCCACTTGAGTGTTGAATTAGGACAAGTGATGTGAAAGCCTCGTGCTGTTGTCACAACTTCAGATTGCGACATGGGGGCTGTCTATACTGTTGGTCCCTTGTAGGGTGGCACTGCTTGCTTCTTGTCACACAGGCTCCTTCCCTCTTTCTGGTGCAAGGTCAGCCCCCAAATGGACTCTTGCCAGCTCGTTGGGAAACATCTCTTCCCTGAGCTCCTGTGAGACCCCCCCCCCCAAGGATTTCCTTGGGCATGTGGCTTCTTTGGGGCTTTTTTATTACAGGGGAGAGGGACCAAGAGTGGTAGACAAAAACAATCCCCGTCTCTAGTGCTTGGTTATTCAGCAGTCCAGGGTGCTGTTCAGATACTGCTTTAATCAGAACAGGAACAGTTGCTGAGTTTTTCCAGTATGGCTTGTGTGCCTCTCCCACAAACTTATTCTTAAAGCAGCCCTTCAGTACTGGTCTCTAGCTGAGAGTTTCCTCTGTGGCAAGGGAAAGTTTTATCTTCTCTAAATATTGCTGAAATAATGGTGTAGAAATGTAAGGTGAGACCTTTTGTTAACTTTGTGTTGGGGCTTCTGGGATTCCTACAGGAATGTCTTAGTGTGGTCTTCTAGGTGGGCAGCAAGAGGCATTTTGAGCCAGAAAAAAATAGAGTGTGTGCTGATACTGAAGGCTTTGGGGCTCTCTTTTTTGCTCTAAGGAAAGGACCTTCCCTCTCAGTCCACATTCTCTGTGGGTACATACTTTGCTTTGCCCGAAGTAAGGGATTCTTCTAATGAAAGTGGTCTGTCAGTCATCTACAACTACGGAGTTTGATGCCAGTGGAAAATCTGGCATGATGATTTTTGACGTTGGGATTGTATTGATACAAATATTTGAGGCTGCAGTGATTCCTTAGACCTTCGAGTTAGGTCTTGACATCTGTGGAGTGTCAGAGCTCTCTGTGCTGCGGGAGCTGATTCCGGCATGAAAGGCCATGCATGGTGTTTTCCCACCCCAAAGGAAATATTTCCAGTGGAATTTTTATGATACTGCCTGAGGCTGGCATTGGAGAATAAAAGGTAGTTACTTAAAACCTTCTCTGAATTAAACTGTGCAGAATACTATCGGGAAGATACATGGTATCCGTGTAACTGTGTCTCTTTTTCCCTGAAAAATCAGACCTCTACCTCTACAGATACAGGGCAAGGACTGGCTGGGAATGAGGGTGGGACTGCACCACTTCAAAGGGAGAATTTTCCTCTAGTATTTTTCCTAAAATTCAGAACTCGCTTTCATATCTGCTCCCAGAACCTTCAGTGTCTTTCCTGTCCTGCATCCTGTACAGTTGGAATGTAGACATGTTGGAAAGTATAATTTCAGGAGTACTGGCAACAACTGAACTTAATAGAGGCAAAACCCCTGTATTGGTGACTTCATTAGTTCATTTGAGGGCTCTGCCATGCAGCGTTGGTGCACAGGATAGCTGTTGTACGGGCTGTGTACATGAGCCTGCGAGTTTTGGAGTGTGGTCACAACGCAGATCAGGAATAAGGCAGTATACGTTATTTTAATTAGTGTCCAGGTCAGATCAGGTGTTTTTCAGACTGGGTTGTAATGTTTTTGTTGGTGGCAGTCATACAGAAGTGACTGACAAGCTCATGTATTCTAATGTCAAGGTGTGTGCCACGGCTCCCAGAGTGAGCTGTTTGGCCAAACTGGAACTTTGTGTCTTCTGCGTGGGGAATTTTGTTCTTCCAGTGGTGTTTGTGAAGCCAGTGCTTTATCTGTGTCCGTATGCCAGCAGCCTTGTGCTGGTTGCTCTTTCAGGACACGCTTATCACATCTTGGAATAAGACTTTGCTTGAATATCAGGGGTCGGCCTTTAGAGAGGTAAGAACTTTGATCTTTTGAGAATAAATACAAATCTCTTTCAGAAACGTACAGAAGAAGCTAAAGCAACATGTTGTAACGGTACCACAGGCAAAACCCCACGAACCTTTGGTAGTAAACTGTTTGTAAGGAAAGTATAAGAATAGGGCTTTATAGCCACATGAAAACTTCACAATCAAAGCAAACGTGAAAAAGGACTTTGCTTGCTACTGGCAGAGATGTAAAATTGTATATTGTGGACTTAAAGCGTCGAGAAGGCAGCGGTGTTCCCTTGTGTGGTGATGGTGATAAGCCAGGATGAAAGTTGTGTGCGGTTCTGTCTGCTGAAGGTGGCAGAGCGAAGTACTCTGTGATTACCATGGCTAATGCAGGCGTGGGAAGGTTTGCTGAAAGCCTCCATCAGAGGTGGATGAGCTCCTGCAGCCTAGGAGCAGCACTCCAGACCTGTGATGTGGTTCAGTCACCACCCTCTACTCAAACCAGCGTCCCAGCACTGGTACCCTAGTCCTGCATGCCCCTTCTTCCTGGGAACTGCAATCCTGACCCTTCTCTTCCTTCTCCCCACCACGCTGGTTCTGTGCTGCTATGCTCCCAAAACCTGGTCATTGGGTCAGGTGGAAGTGGTGCAACTGCTGCTCCCCTTTGCTTTCTGCGTTCCCCCCCCCCAGCAGCGGCTGCAGCGGGCAGGAGCCAGGACCTGCTGGGACAGGTAGGGCTGTGCATCGCCCACTGCCACCTCGGTGGCTTTGCGTTTGCAGATTGTCTGCGGCTGTGTGAGCTCAGCCCGGGCTGGCAGGCGGCCGTGCCTGGCCCGTGGGTGTCCCTGGGGAGAGGGGTGGTGGGACTGTCCTGGCGTCACAGGAAGATGCTGTTTCCTGCAGACCTCCGCTGCATCCTGGCGCTGTGCTCTCTGCTCCGGCGTGGCCCAGCTCTGCAGCCCCCAGCCCTCTCCTCTTCCCTGAATTGCAGACTCCTAAAGCTTCCCCTGGAGATGCATAACTTTATACAGTGAACTTAATCCCGCTGACTTCAGGTAAGCCTTTTTGCACCTTTTATGGATTTCTTACACTCTGTTCACACACTGGTTGAAAACCTTTGCCTTGATATGATGCTTCAGGAGATCGTTTGAGGCAGATTTCCTAAAGAAAAGCAGAGAACAGAGGAGGCAGTGAGACTGAGGATTTGATTTTTCCTGAAGTTAGGATGAACTCAAGGTAGGGGTGGTTCTGCCCTTTGTGCCTTGGCTGCACAGACCTGCATTTCGTGATGAGCTGGTCAGCTCGGATCCTGCTGGAAAAGCAGTCTAACACCCGCACGAGGAGATCGTGCAGAGCAAGGGTGGGTGCAGAGCTCCTCCCTGGGAGTTTCTTTTGGGCTGGTGTAGTACGATGCTTGGTCACTCCAGCTGAGAGCCCGAGGAAGAGTGCTTCACACGCTGAAGTCCTATTTTCTGGTCATATATGGGAATTCAGGCTGGCTAAGCTGACTCCCTGTGCGAGTGTTTAGGAGCAGGATTCTTCTTTAAGCAGCAACTTAAGATGATGATTCTTAGCGAGTTCTGGGCAGCTGACTCCCAGCCCAGTTTACGCCCAGCAGCCGTCGGCTGTGCCAACTGGAAAAGGTCAGCTGAAGCTGGGAGCCGCCTGGACACAGGGCTGGGTGGCTGGGTTGGGGTGAGGAAGGGTCCCCCTCTGTGTCGGTAGCAGAGGATAGCTGGGCTCTGCACCCTTCATTTCCCAGCGTGTCGGTGGCTGCTCCGCTTCGAGGCAGACCCAGGCATGTACAGATGCTTGCAAGCACACAGGTCCACATCTCAACAGAGCAGAAAAGCTGTCTGCTCCCCACGGGAGTGGAGAAGTGTCTTGGCAATGTAAATCTGCTCTAAAGAGACAAGCTTGAGTATCAGCTGAGTAATTGAAGTGGCCAGTGTTGTCCTGCTTGGGCTTTGTGGTGGCAGCCAGCTGAGCTGATTTGCAAACAGCTGTCCTGTTCACCTTGCCTCTCCTCAATGCAGAGGAATCACCTGTGTCAGCAGAACTGGGGAGTTATTTTTCATCTTTAGGCCTGCTCAGGAGGAGTATGCATTTGAACTCTTCTGGGTGTAACTAGTTAAAGATCCTTCTGGAGCAGAAACAAGGGAAAACATCGGCTGGGTGGTGATCTGAACAGAAGCACAGCCTTTTGGGGGAAATGGTGCTGCATCAGTAGCTGCCGCTGCCGAGCAGACTGCACTGTTGCTCTGGGTTTTTATCTTAGGCTGCTCTCCTGGACTTAAACAAGTTGACAGTGCAGAGGCCGTTCATGCAGGAAAGAGGTCTTGCAACAGTGTCTCGTTCCATTTGCTGTTGGCAGGCTTTAGAGCAGTCCCTTGCATAGAAAAGTCACATGAGAAAAGCATTTAATGTATTTTTAGATGTCTTTTAAAGTGGCTTAGTGGCTGGAAAGGAACCTGCGTCAGGTCACTCGCCTGCTTGCTGCAGTTTGCCCAGAAGTGCTCGAGCGGACTATTAACACAGAATAAATCCCATCGGAGACTTCTGCTGCAAGGGAGTTGTGCTGCCTGCTACCAGGATGCAGCTGCTGTGGGAGGTGGCCCTGGCTGTCAGCGTGTGCTGCTTGGATGCTGGTTAGGACAATAGTGGGAAATGAATGGGAGATGTCCAGCTGAAACCAGTTTAATTTATTTTTCCCTTTATCATGTGGAATTGTTTGGGTTTTTCTTGGTGACTTTGTGCAGTGCTCTTACACAGCACAGTTTTTTACAGGGTCCAAACCTGGTGTGCTCAGCTTCTCGGTTGGTATGAGCAGGTGCTGGTGGCAGAAGAGGTCCTGCCTTTCACTTGTGCTGATGCAAGGGAAAACAGAAGTGGTCTTGCAGACCTCGCATCCAGCCAGGAAGCTGAGCCAGGTGGAAACTGCCTTCTTGGTTTTTTTCTTGCTGGGTTTATTTCATGCGTGTCAGTTCCCCTGTCCACTTCTCTGTGCGGCTGTGACACTTGTACCAGCCCAAAGGGGAAAGAGGAGTGGGATGGGAGAGGTGGAAATGCTTCCCCTGGAATCAACACCAGCTTAAAACGACCGTGGTGCTGCTTGGGCTCTTCAAGCAGGCTGGGGTACACCTGCCCTGGGAGGAAGAGTCAGGGAGAAGGTTCAGCCTTTCCTTTCTGTGCAAAATGTTGAGTTTCCAAGCTTTTGCCAATGTGTGGGAGAAGGTGCACTGCTCGTGGGCCCCACGTTGCTGTTGTGTGATCTCTTGAGATCTTTGTGGGCCAGTGAATGGGAGGAAGAGTTCACCGCAGTAGGAAGGAAGCGTGATGCACTGTGTCCCTGTGCGTCAGGGACCGCAGCATCACTGTAATGCACACTCTGCGGGGTGGAAGTACGAGCTGAGATCCGGGGTTGCACATATGAGCTGAGATTATTGGTGTGTCACAGTTATTTGGTGCTGGTTTGGTGGCTGGGCTGTTATACCAGTGCTTACCCGATAAGATGATGTATTTCCAGGAGTCCTGCCCTTTCAGACTAAGCTAAAAGAATGGGAAGCGATGGCAGGTGAGGAGAGCAGGGGACTTGAGAGAAGCCTCCCTTAAGAGCAGCAGTATTTATGTAACAGCTAACGCAATATATTAATGTAAATAAGCCAAGCTGTGGTTTTTACCTTGAAGCATCTGGTGGGGTGACTCTTGGGTGATAGCGTGTAGGCAGGTGGGAGAAGAGAGCTGTAAAGTGCCAGATCACTCTCCTTGTTCTCTGAAACAGTTCTGACCATAAATGATGAAAGTCTGTGTATAACGAGAGGAGGAGGAAACCAGACAAGGTAAAACCTGGCAAAGGTGCACTTCTTTCTTATTTATTTGCTAGGGTGCTTAATATTGGGAAGAAAT
>NW_010113011.1:22913-40297 GCF_000699245.1 Pterocles gutturalis | reverse complement strand
GTTTTTCCATCTCTTGAAGTCTTTGACTCCAGATTTGCTCTAATCAAGTGGAGGAAACTTTAGGGACCCGTGTAACAGATCTCACTAGATGCTAGCCTGGAATGTGATGTGGGCATGTTTAAGTACATAAGCTAAAAACCAAATGTTGAGTTTTTCAATATGACCAGCTCAACTAATTGTGTATTTAGCAAGCAAATTTGTTTTTCTTGTCCCTGTCACTTAAAATGAGTGTGTTTGCGCTAAGAGCTCTTCTGAGATGTGGCTGCGTCTCGCCCAAAGCCCCAAATCGCTGTTTAATTTATGCCACCTCAATTTGAGGATTCTGCAGATGAATTGTAATGGCTCATGCAGAGCCGGTGCTGGGGTGCGGTGCTTGTCGGTGGGTGTGCTGGCAGAGGGGGTCTCTGGGGGTGCCTGGTGCTGTCTGGGGCGATTAAAGCCCGGTGCAAGCTCCCAGGCTGTGGCGAGGCAGGACAGCGCAGCAGCAGACGAACGGCTGCATGTGCCGCTGCCAGGACTGCCTTGTAGGGAGATGTGCCGGCAGCCTGGGACCTTCCCGTCCCTCTTGGACCGGCTGCCGGCCATTTCTGGGAAGGCTCCTGGGGCTGGGGGGTCCTGCGAGCTTTGCCTGCGGGGCTGGGGACGTGTGCGCCTGGCGTTGTGCCTGGGGCGCATTTTAGTGCGTGTATAAATACCAGCAGGTTTCAGATGTGCTGCAGATTCTCTTCTGGTCCTTAAAGCCCAAGTCATAAATAGGTTGGTGCTCACTTGTGGGTCTGGCTGATCTCTTGCTAGAAGTGATGTAATGATTAAACTCGGTGTTGTGACAGCTTTCCTGCCGTGCTGCTCTCCCAGGTCTTGTTTTTCTGTCCTCTTCAGGCCTGGGCATCGCAGGTGCCAGGTGAGATATACATTTAGACCCTGTAAAAAAAGTTAATTTAGCACAACTCTCTATGAAGCCCTGTTTCTTACAGTGAGCCAGAGTGGCTGCAGCGTGTCTCCTTTTGCCGCAGACGCTGATTGTGCTCGCTCTGCTTCCTGGGGAGCCTGTCCTGTGCAGCACAGCTGCAGCTGATGCTCTTTGGAATAAGTGTTATTTTAAAAGTATCCAGCCAAGAAGGGGCACAAGATGTAATTCTAGTGACATTGTTTTTTGGTTTGTTGGATTTTTTTCTTTTTTCAGAGGGACAGTAGTTCCTATTACAGGGAATGGTCAGTGTCTGGCCTTTGGCCCTGGGCAGGAGAAGAGCTTTGAGGGTACATCCCTTCGCTGCGGGGCCGAGGTGGGTTTCCAAACTCCTCCAAACAGTGCAAAGCTCACTTCAAGACATTCCTTGCACGTTTGGTATTTTTATAGTTAACCTGTGAAGCTTTTGTGTACGAAGCAGAGGTCCTGGGAAGGGATGAGAAACAAGCTATTTTTACTCCATCACGAATAGGGCTTGGCATGTTTATTTTAAACTCTGGAGCCGCTCAGGCCAGTGTGGGGTTTTTTAATAGTCTTCTACTGTTACTATCAGATCAAAAAATAAATTTGAACTCTGGAAATCACAGGGAAATAGGGTGCCCTGGTGTACTCTGCTCTGGTGAGGCCTTTGCAAAGAAGCTGCCGGGAGGAGCTGGTGGCATCGGCTGCGCCATGCAGCGTGCTGCTCTCGGGGTCTCTGTATCAGAGGAGGCTTTGCTGAGCCACCAGCTAATGATGGACTATGTGCCCTTCTAGTGCATAAACTGCCCTGCAGAGAAATGGTTGCATTGCTGGGTGCCCTAGCTGTATTTTTAAAAAGTCCCCAACTGAATAACTCTCAGAGCTCCGGGGAGCACGAGCAGGGCTTGGCCATGAGGTGAGCGATGCTGCAGCGGGTCGCTGGCCACCTCCTGCGCTGGAGGAGATCCGAGTTGCCAGGTCACCAGCGTAGCTTTGAATCATTTCTTTTGGCTGCGGAGAAGTTCACTGGGCAGCAGGAGGTGAAATTAATGAGACCGGCTCGTTTTCCTGCTGCCACCAGAGTCTGGAAGAGGGAGGATTTGGGTCAGTCCTGCTCGCAGAGCGGGAGGACGCGAGGTAGGTGCTGTCCCCAGCCCTGTCCCCATCCGCGTGGCAGCCCTCTGGTCTGGCTGACATTGGTGTCCCTCTAATTGCAGGTGTGCTTTATGCAGGCACTTCAAACTTTTAAGCTCTTTATCCCGGTTTATTATTAGAAGCTATTAGAAGAGCGGCCAATGGCGTGTTCCCCCATGGCGGTGGCGTGCACGGTTCTCAGGGGTGGGTCACAGCCTCTTCGTGTCGGGTGTTGTACAAACGTGTAACACGAGCAGCCCAGACTGCACCTGCCCACGCGGGCTTCACCCAGCTCCTCCGCTGAACCGAGATACCCCGAGAGCAGCCAGCCCAGACCTGGGGGCCTGGAGATCCCGGCGAAGCCCCTGGCCGGACCCAGCCCCTTTTCTGGGGAGCAGGATGGAGCTGTGGCTGACCTGAGAGACAGCGATGTTTGTTACGACGCAATGCTCTACCGAGGAGCTAGCAGAGTTATAGACTGTTTAATTGATTCACTAATAAAGACCACTGATACTATTTTGCCATTAAGAGCATTTTGCACACTTACAACTCTAGTAATTATTACTGCTAACGCTGACAAATAGCACTGCTGCTGAGCTGCAAATCTGTCACCCTTCCCTCCCATGCCACTCTGTGTTAGGGTGTGAGTCCGTCCCAGTTTGCCCTCCCACGGCAAGGCTTTTGGACACAGGTAGGGTGGGGAGTCCAGCAGCTTGTTTGGGGGCGTTCCCCAGCATCCCAGGGGGGTTCAGTCTGCACATTGCGGTCATGGCTGTCCCTGGGTACCCATTCTCCTACCACAGGAAGGCTGACCCTCCTTTGTTCTTTATATTGCACCTTATTTTTTTTTTTTTTACCCTATTTCAGGACCCATCTCTTCATTGCCCCTGTCCCTCCCTTTCAGTGCCCAGACAAATAACAGCCAGATTACTTTTTGCTTATCATCTTTGATGCATCCACACCCAAATCTGGTGTTCCTGCTCCTTGGGCAATCTCAGCCGTACACGGCTGTACCACTGCTGTGGTCATCTCGCTGCAGGTGGCCTTGCAAGTCCCCATGTCCCAAAGCTCCCTACAATCACATGGCACGTGTTGGGTACCCTACACCTGAGACAAATCACTCCACTTGAGCCTTGATTCCTCTACCTGGGTCCAGTTAAGCAGTTTCTTAGGTGCAGTCTGCATACCAGTGCAACAGATGAACATTTTTCACAGTTTTTAGGTTTACCCAGCATCCTTACCGTGGAGCTGTGGGAACCGCTGCCATGGCTCCCCACAGAGGTCCCAGCTAGCCGTGACCAGCGGTGCTCCCCAGGACCTGCTGCTTGCAGCTGCCCCTGAAGAATTTACAGCCTGAGCTGCGAGGATGGGAAAGGAGACAGAGGGGTCATCCAGCCCCGTTCTTTTTTTGTCATGGACCTCCCCTCACCTGATCTGGCCAATAACTCGTGAGGCATGCTGGCAGGCAGCTGCCTGCCCCACGGACCTGACCCAGCAGGCATGCCTGCTCCCCATCTCCTGGCAGGGCTGGGAGAGGTGACTGCAGTCCCTTGGGGGGTTTTTTCCCCTCCTTTCAATAGCAATCAAGAGCTTGGAGAGCAGGAGGCTTTGTGGTGAGGGTTGGTGTCTCAGCTTGGTTGTTATCTGTTTGGTTAAGTTTGGCTTTAAAAACTAGGTAAGGCAACCAGGCTTGGAGCGTCTGGTCTGTTCTCCAAATAAAACACATGCTTGGCCACAGCTGTGTGTTTTTTGGATTAAGCAGGCCTGGATTTATGAATATTAATATTTGTGTACTGTAAAGCACTGGTGGAAATGTATGCTCTGAAGGTTAAGCTGCGTTTTGCCGGTATCTCCGGTGCACAAGAACCACTGTCCCTGATGGGGTGGGAGCTTGGAGCAGAGCTGGGCTGCGGGGTCTCCCCTTGTCCATGCCTGCTGTCAGCGCTCCGGCTCTCCCAGCGCTGCTGACTGCCGGGGCTGGGTGCGGTATCGCTGTGAATGTAGGGTGTTGGGGTTGAGGAGGTGCGTGGGTCCAGACCTGCCTTTGCACGGCCCCGTGAAAGGATTTGACACACACTGTCAGCTCCCTGTTTGCAGGCAGGGTACCCAGGTTAGGATGTAGGTCGATCCGTTTTCCCTCCACACACCGTTCTGCTGTGTCTTTAGAGGAGAAGGGTGTTTGGGGAGCTTTGGCACGTCTGTGGTGGAGTTGGCTTGTTATGTGCAGTGCCTGTGTCCTGGCAGCCTTGCTCACCGCTCAAACGGGGCTCCCAGCCATCGCTGCCAGTTGTGTGTGCCCTGGCTTTGTCAGTGACAAAATACCTAGCTCTAGACAGAGGCACTTTGCATGCAGAATTATGTGTGTATTTTCTTTTGCTTATTGACTTGTAAAAAAGGGGAAAAAAACCCTAGATTTGAAAATAAAACCAGTGTTGTTGGTTTGTGAACAAAGATTTGTTAATCCATAGAATTTGGGCTTGATACATTGGTAGAGACCTAATGCTATAACACAGAATAAATGTGTTTGTAGAAAAGCACCTGAAAAAACCCCAAAGGTAATCCTGTGATATAACCTAGGTAACAGTTTTAAAAATCAGCAGCAAATTTGGCTGGCAGCCTACAGGTCTAAAATTTGAAGCATTACACTGCACTTGACTAATATAATAAGTTTTGAAACAAAGTGGCTTAAAATATGTATTTATAGAAAATATACTCAGCGACTGGACTGCAACTGTAATAATGCTTAAAATATCCCTGGAAGGGTTGTAGGGCTGGTCAGTGTACATTTCCTAAACTCTATTTTTGACTCTTCCAAAAGTTTCCATCGGTCTTTCAGACAGCTTTTCCCTGGCATCCCGCACCCCCAGGCTGCTGCTGGCAGCAGGGTGCTGGGGGGCTGCCCAGGGCCTGGGTCCCTCACCCTGGGACAGGTGGAGCCGGGGACTCACCCTCCTTGTGCTGCTGGAGGAATTCAGCCCTTTGGCCAAATGAAATGACCAGCGGCTCCTTTCCAGAGACGAGCCAGCCTGTCCCCTGGTGAAATGGCCCTTCCTGGGGTCCTCGCTGGCGGGGGCTCTCCTCCCAGCTCAGGGTGACCATGGGGAATGAGCATCCCACTACCCATGCTGGTCCTCCTCATGAATCCTAAGCTATTTCTTTATTGCTTTTTTAATATTTATTTATTGCTTTATTTCTTTTATTTCCCACATTTGCTGCACTGCCTTCACAGTGGCTTTTCCCGTCCTGCTGGTTCCCATCCTCAAAACTGAGGAGCTGGCAGGTGCATTTTTATCAACAGGATGTCCCTAACACGCAACACTTACCTCTTAAATAATCCACTCGAGGAAGAGGAAGCCAGAAGGGTTGGGGACAGTGCCTATAACCACCTTATTGCTTGCAGCTTCAGACCTGGAAGGAGTTGAAATCAATGTGTTTGTTGCTCCTGTGGAATAAACAGCCTTGCAAGGACCTTGGCAAGCAGAGCCGTGGCTGTCTTTCTCTGTTGTGTAGTTTGCTTTCTGGGACAAGGGCTACTTAGACATCTGGATTGCACTGGGGATTTTAGGGGAAACATGAATTATTAGTTTGCTGTGAATGGAGAATGACTTTGATTGCTTTGCAAGCGTGTGTGCACCAGCTCACTACGGCACAGGCTAAATCTGTGTTCTCCTGGTTCAGAAGGAGAAGCTGCAGCCGTGGGGGCTGTTTGCCATGTCCTGGGAACGGGGGGCTGAGCAGACCTCTCCTGACCTTCTGATGCCTTGAGAAAACATGCTCATTTTATGGGCAGTTAATTTATAGAAAGTTCCTGTTTAAATTTCCTCCAAGAGCCGTAAAACCAGAGGACAGCTGCACCCATTAGTCTGCTAATCAATTGCTGCTCACACCTGGCTTGCCTTCCCCTTCCCCTCGCTGCCACTAACTTTTTGTTCCTTTGTGTAAGCGAGCATGGCAGCTTTGGGAAATACCCTCAAAACTGGTTGGGAAGCTGCCCTGCACAGGGGGGTGCTGGCGGTGTTTGGGGTGTCCTGCTTGCCCAGCGACAGTGCTCGGGGCTGGGCTCTGTTCCCCAGGAGCATCCAGGAAAAGTCAGGGTATGTATTGCCGTCACCCTGGTTTATAAAGGCACCGCTGCTCTGTCTGCCTTAAGGAGCATCAACTGCTTGTCAATGGAAATAACCACCCCAGGCTGAAATCAAAAAGCTGGTTTGCATTTCGCTCCTCTCCCAGGTGTGGGGAAAAGCTGCGTTTATTTTCTGATGCCTTTTCCCTGCCTCCCCAAAGACTGCAAATAAGCAAAAACTCATAGCCTTGTTTGCAGTTGTGTGTGTTCATCTTTCAGTGAAAGAAAATGACTTTTAAATGGGTGCTGGGGCACCCGAGCTCCCGAAACGCCACTTTGCCTTGGCTCCCTGTGACAATGAGGCCGATAGGATTCCAGTGCAGGTATGCATTGTGATAAATTTGATGTTAATAGCTAATTTTGATCTAGTTTGACTGAGGGGTTGGGATCTTAAAGACACTGGGCTCTTAGGAGAGCTCCTTGGAGCTGCTTTTTCCTCTTCTGACAAGAAGCAGGCTCACGTTCCATCCTCTGCTTCCCGACTCTGCTATAATTGTCCAGGTTTATTTTTCTTCACCTCCTTGCTGTGTCAAAACTAACTTGAAGAAAAGGAGAAACTTCCGGGGCTGAAAACCAGAACTAAGCTGCTCCTTTACTCCCAGCAATCCCTCTTGCTGCTCCGAGCAGCCGTCCTGCCAGGTCTCTCAGCTGTCCTTGCTACCCAGCCCTGCACTGCGGGGAAGGCAGCGAAGCCTCTGGTCTTTTGGAAAGGCTGGCAGGTTTTCACCCTTATCTCTTTATTCTAGGGGGTGCTTGACCGGAGCGGAACATGCCTTTAGCATGAGCAGCTGGAGGGTAGAGAGACTTTTCTGGCACCCCATGCTTTCTTTATCTGCCAGGAACTGAATAGAGGTATGGTGGCCAAAGGGAGCACTTAACCCAAGTTTCTGAACGTGGGAGGGCTCCTGGAATAAGGCCCTTCAGCAGGTTCCCCGTTCTAATGCAAGAAAACTGGCATTGGCATGCTGGGGGCCTGAAATCTCTTCGTTTTGATTAAGCTGGGTCCTGTTTCTTTTCCTTTAAATCTCCTCTGCAGCAGTTGATAAGCAGCCGATCCCTTCTCAGGGAGAAAATGCTGCAGAAAGAAATGCCAGGAATGTGAACAGCAGGTGGGGACTGGCAGATGTACTTATCAATCACGACAGCCTGACGAGTGGTTTATTCCTCTAAAGAGCTACTGTTTGCCTCTGGCTTGGTTTGCTCGTCTCCTCTCCAATCCCCTCCAGCCTCTACTGGGGCTGAAGATAAGAGCAGGGGAGTTTCCCCTTGTTTTCCAGGTTATGGCACACTCCATGCAGGACTCCCCACTCCAGGAGGCCAGGAGAAGCGGGGTGCTGGAGGCAGACCCTCTCCATCACACTGGAAGTCTCACAGCAGTGTAGCTAGTAAATAACCTTACATCTTGGGATGGGCTTTTGCTTCCACGTTGCCCAGGTAGAAGGCAGACTCGAGTTAACTGAATTTGCTGCACTGTTGTTTTTCAAACCATGACTTCATGTCTCAGAGGAGTCTGGAGTTATTTCCGTGGACAAAACCCTATTTTAAGGTGGTGATACTTGGAGGAGATCACCTGCATTGACAAGTGAGAAGATCTTCTCTGGACTGCAGAACTGCACTTGCAGAAAGGGGAGTGGGACCCTCTGGTTGTTGGGGGGATGTGAAGGGATTCAGCCACGGTGGGAATACTGGATTTTTGCTGCTGCTCCTGATTTTTTTGAGCACATTGCACTTCACATGGGGATGCCTTTTGGTAGCAGGACAACCTGATTTACATGAAATAACAGGCTGAATGGTGAAAAGCCCTTATCTGTTGATCTCTAAGCAGCTTTCCCTGGTGTTTTGGCAGTTCCAGCAGAGCAAACCTGCCGTCACAAACGACATTAGGGATGTTTTTCCCAGCCCCTAAGCTTTCATTCCAGCTGATGCGCTTGTGTCAGAATACACGTTATCCCAGTGCTTCCGATCCACACCAGTTCTGTGCGCCTTGCAAAACCCCGAATAAGCTGTAGACTTGTAGATGATGTGATTAGACCTCTCCTTAAATCACTTGCTGGGTGTTTTGCTGGGCTACCTCAGCCAGTCTGGCTAACGCTGTTGTCTGCAGTGCTTTAGGGCACCCATCTCCCAGTCTCAGTGAGTTGCCTTCACAGGGATACTGCTGATAGAGACAGTTGATAGCTTTTAAAAAATGAAAGTGCATCTGCCTCAGGCCTCTTACCAGTTTTTCTGCAGATTGTTTCTTGGTCTTATGAAGGAGCAGTGGAAGAAAGAAATATCTTTCCCAAGGAAGAAAAGCAGTGAGAATAAGGCAGTAGGCAGTACTATGGCACAGAATAAAGATCTTAGAAACGTAACTGCTTGCAGCAGCAAAATCATATTGTCAAACTCTGCTCGGGCAGCACCGCCTTGCCTAACCAGGGCTTGTATTCGGGAGGTGCTTCCTGCTGCCCTTGGCAGCTCTGCTGTCCTGCCCGGCCCATGGCTGGACCTGGGTCAGGCGGTGAGCAGTGTTCCCGTGGAGCTGCCCTCAAGGGGAATTACCAAGCAGAGGCTGGGACAGAGCAGGGCGTAGGGGCAGTAACCAGGGAGCAGCACATCCAGATGCTGTGAACCCTTTGCACGTTCCTGAGAAGCTGCCTCCCAGTTGCAATGATTTGGCCAGAGCTCCCTCTTGCAGGACTTCCCCGGATTAATTCCCGTTTGGGGACTAAAACTCTGGGTGTGGGGTAGCCTGCTTTAGCTGCTGTGGCAGTTTTTCCACCGCAGGCCTACGTGGAGGGTCTGGGTGACACCGGTCACACCACCTGCTGCAGAGGCTGGCCCAGGGTAGGGTTGCATTTAACTCTTGAACTTCATTGCTCACACAGGAATTTCCCAGGCTGTGTCCCTGCCTCAGGCTTTGTTTCAGGTCTTCAGCAAAAGCAGTTCAGCCATTTCCAAGGGTTAAAGGATAAAAAAAAGAGCTTTAAGTTGTCAGCATTTAAAAAACCAAACAGAGCCTAACTACTTGCATTGAGAGGTGCTTGCTCTGGCACAATGGCTGGGAGGTTGGCAGCCCCCCTCTGATTGCAAAGGATGTGCCATCTCCTCTCCCAGCAAAAATGCCTTGTATCTTATGGATCTTATCAGGTTACAGGCGTCTGAAAGGCTCCCAGTTCTCCAGTGCTTTGTAGAGTTGATCTGCCAAGGTAAGGTTTTCAAAGACCCTGTCCATGGAGGACCTCCTCCAGCCCCGGGCGGAATCTTTGCTGGGGTGGGAGGGAGGTGCTGCCGCCAGCCATCCCCACGCTGGGAGCAGGATCCCTGCTCTCCTGGGCTGCTTGCTGACAGCCATGCAAGGGTGAAGGGCTTGCTTTTTTTTAGGAGTGGAGAATAGGAGTGAATTGTGGTGCCTGCTGTGACCAGCTCAGGGACAACCTTCTTTCTCAGGTATTGTGTAACCTTGAGGTTTTAGGTACTGTCTACATCACATGTGTTGTTGGGAGAGGGGGGGTTTAGCCTCGACCTACAGTAATGAGCAAAGCTCCCAGCTGGCATAAGGTCTTGAGGAATAAATGGGAGGCAGCCTGCCTTCTGCTGCCAGGCAGTGGGAGGCACCGCTGTTATTGAAAACATTTTTTTTCCTGTTTTTTGTGGAAGGTTTTTGTTTTCAATTTTATAACCTGGGTTTGTTTGCTCTGGGCTTTGCTGCAGTAGGGTAGCAGAGGCCTTTGGAGGACAACACTGAATTTATATTTGAGAAGACCCCAAGCTGTATCATTCTTGATCATTGTAGCATGCTTCTTGCTACAGCTGCTGACCAGCTGTTGTCGTACATGACTCTGGGAAGTGCCAGGTACAAAACCCTGCCTGAGGAGTTCAGCAAATCCAGCAGAAAGGCTGAGACGCAGCAAAGCTGCAGCAGAGACCTTGTCTGAGCTGGAAGAAAATGCTTCCTTTGGGGGAGGCCGGTGAACAAGTCCTGACTATCTGCTGTTTTAATAACTGCTAGCTGCTTTATGTGAAACATCCTTGTGGTGTTGGGGAGGGCACGCTCTCCTGTCCAACACAAGCTGGTGATGGTGGAGATGCCGTGGTGCTGAGCATCGTGGTCCCTGATCAGAGACCTGCTAAGGGAGTGCTTGGTGACTGTAGCTAGTAAGGCAGGTTATTTTTGGCATTGCTTCTCTGCTTTATGAGGGATGGACTGAGCTGCTAAAACCACATTTTCCCCCTATAACTTGTTATTAAGCCCAGAAGAGGCTCAAGCGCCAGTCCAGAGCTGCTCCTCAGAGGTGGGCTGTTGTGGACCTGGAGTTTAACCTGGGCTCCAGTGTAACTGTTTTTTTTAAATTTTTAAACTTTAAGCCTAGCCCCTCCAGGTGAGGGTATGGTGGTTGTGGCCAGACTTTGTAACTGCTTCTGCTGAATGCCTTCTCCCCTGCCCACATTTGGCCCCTTCTGCACCCTCCAGATGTGGTACCATGTGCATCTTCGTCCCGCGGGACTGACCTGATCTCAGCCCAGACCTTACAGGTCCTCCCCAAACCTACAATCCTTTAATGACAGTAAGCCAAGGAAATACTATGTTAAGTGTTAAAGTAAAATAACATAAGCAAAGCTTTGGTGCATGTGGTTGGGTACCTAATTGCTGCGGTTGCCACCTGGGGATTGGAGTTGCTCTCAGCTCTGGAGGCTGAATGGGCCGTACTGTGATAAGCAGTTTAATTGTTTCCCTGCATCCGCAGCAGCACTGCAAAGCGAAGGCAAGCTGAAGGCAGGCTGAACACACCTTCAGAGCTGAACGGCCTCTCTCCAAGTCCAAGACTGCGTATTTCCTGTGGCGCTTGAACATCTCTCTTCGTACAGCCCGTATGCTCAGCTGTTGATGTTCTCCTGTGCCGTTGGACAGCAGTGAGCTGGCGCATTTTTCTGGAAGGTGTTTCAGATTTACCAAGATATAAGAACAGCAGTGAGCTGGCGCATTTTTCTGGAAAGTGTTTCAGATTTACCAGGATATAAGTACAGCCATAGGAAGATGACTGTGAGCAGTGAGGAGAGTCCAGTGGGTGCTAGGAACGGGATGCCCATGTCTGGGATTTGGGCATGGCGTTAGGAATGAAGATGAGGCGGGTGCTGAGCAGAAACCAAAGCCAGAGTGACTTGGGGGGTGGATTCGGAAGAAAAGGCGTGGAGTGATGAAGGACAAACGTGTTTGTCTGCTGTTAGAGGCTCTCGGGATCACTTAGGACTGGTGTGGGTGGGTGGTGGGCTGGGAAGTGGGCTCGTTGTCCTTTCCCTCCTGGGGTCAGCACAGGCTGTACCTGGGGCTGGGCTCTGTTCTGATCTGAGCACCTCAAGGCAGAGATGATGGCTCTGGGGGAGTAGAGCTCAAAGTAATCAAAATATGGGCATAGAGGCAGGGCTGTTGCAAAGGATTGCAAGGTCTGAGTGCGCCTAACCTGGCTGAGAAACGCAGGCGTGAAGGGGAGAGTGGTTTTGGGTGTCCAAAGCACATGTGGTGAGCAAGAAGAGATGATGCTTGGCCCGGAGAGATGTGACCTGGTACAAAACCCAGCTGAGTGCTGGTTTAGTTTTCCTTGTTGCCTCAGAATGGCATCTGACTTTTCCTGGGGTGTACATTGGAGCTGTGATGGCTTTGTCCCCATTCTTGGGATTCTTGCAGAGGGAGTAGGTAGTCAGTCATCACATGCTTCATCACCCTGGGACTTTGCACTTGGAAAGAAGCCGGTACAGGATCTGGCCCATCTTCTTATCCCAGGTTTTTTGGATCTTTACAATTTAAATTCATGTTTTAATCTGCCCACTTGAGTCAGCAGGAGGACACAGCTGTCACGTTCCATGTTGCTGTGCAGCTCTGAGGCCACACTGCTGTCCCTTCGCAGCCGCCCTGACTGTCACCTCGGAAGTGGTGGGATGCGGTGTCAGCGTGCTGGGAGGGCAGGCTGCGGGCTGTCTTCTGTGTAAAAACTGTAATGGCAAGTCAACATCGAGGGATGCAGCCTGGGCTCACGCTACTTGAAATACACTGTAATTTGGGTTTTTCCCCCTCAAAAACATGGAAGTCTTGTTTCCAACCCCTCTGACCCGTACAAGATGGATTTCCTGTGAGGAAGGGAGAAATTACTGGATTTTTCTGCTGTGGCAAAACCTCAGGATCATTTTTTGAGGACTGATGCCAGATGCAGTGCTAGCTAGTTAACTGTTGCTAATGTGTTATACTGTGTGCCTGCTTTTGGAAGGAAAATATCAGTTTGCTTTGTCTTGTCCTTGCTGTCTCTCTGCCTCCGCTTTTTCCTGCACGTACTCTGCCTTCACCCAGGTCCCAGTTTTAAATAGTGTGTCTGGTGGCTGAGCAGTGTGATCCTTTTTTTTTTTTTTTTTCTCCAGTTATCCACTGGGCTCTCCCTGCCAGCAGGAAAATCAGGAGTCTACGGAAACTCGTGCTAAGTGTCATTGCTGCCACATGAAGACTTTATTTAATTTAAGCTGAAACTTGTCAGAAAATGATTTAAACCCATGCTTTCTGGAAAGTAATTTTTCAGTCCCTTGGGCTTCCTTGTTTGTGGAATGTGGGCAATGGCAGGATGTGCTTGTGTTGGATTGCTGCAGGGGGGTTGCTTGGAGCAGCCCTTGAGACTTCTTTGCCATTGCAGGTGCAGCTATGCTGCTTGTAGAGAGGGGTGTGTTGCCCTGCAGTGCGTTTAGTTGATTGTGCTGCCTTTGTGCGTGTCAGGGTTGTTTCTCCAACGGTAAGCCCTTTTTGACCAGATCTTGAATGAAGTGAAGTAGTCTGAATAGTCTCGCATTGAAATAATTCAACTTGGCTCTTGATTTCTCAATACCAGAGCAGGGTGGGGAGAAAAGCTGGAGCTATCTCTGCGTTGGCGGACCTGCGATGAGCAGCTCCAGCCTTCCCCACTCCTGGCTGCAGCCACGAAGGCCATGGTCAAAACCAGATGAGGGTTATTTTTTTAATTATGTAGTGCAGGTAAACAAGATAATTTAGCTGAAAGATAATGGAGTGAAATTAATGCTGCAGGAATGTGATGCAGACTCTGGTAGTGTCTTGTCTTTTTAAGGTGCTCTTCTTTGCTTTTTCATTTAAATCAACCTTGCACCAGAGCAGTTGGGAAGCAGATGGACCTGGAAGCCACGCGCTGTCCTTCTGCCTTGGTAAGCTTGTGCTGTCGGTGATCTGGTGCTTTTGGATTTAGTACATGAACGGCAGGCTCCCAGCTCAGGCCAGAGGTCATTGTGAAGAGCAGACAGTTTCACTGGAGCAGTCCAGCCCTCTGCTCCCTGGTCCCTCGCAGGAGGAGGAGGCACCTATAAAAACACGCACCTGCAGGAAGAGGTTATCAGTTTGATTGGTTTTGGTGACTCCTGAATTTCTGCAGGTTTAAGAGAATGTGGTGCCCAGCTGGAAGCTGCTGATCTTCAGGGAGTTAATTCCTCCTCCAGAAGCTTTCTCTGCTTCTGTGGCATGGGAGCAATGCTGCTTCATTTTGCAGCTGTCCCATTTTATGCTTGGTGGTTAAAGTTGGAACACTCGGATCTTATTGTGCCAAGAAGCGTTTAGAATAGTTTTCGTAGAAACACTGAAAGTTGCAGGTCCATGGCTGACGCCCTGGCTGCTCTGCATAAGTCAGGGGGTGGTAGATATATTGAAATGAAGAGCTGTGGCAGTCTTGCTAGCTGAGTAATAAATCAGGGCTGAGCAACTCCATTAAGTTGAATCTTAATGCCTTGGCTTGGAGCTGCAGGGTGGGGTGGTAAAGCTGATGGAACCGCGGGATGTTTCCAAACAGAATGTGCCTGTCCTTAGTTACGCCACCACAAAGAATATAAATGATGCTGCATAAGTAACTGAACTGCTGAAAATGGCTTTTTGTTGGTGTTGCTTGCCTTGTTTCGGGTGTCCGCATAATATCAGCTGTTTGTGCTTTGCATTTCCCTGGTGGCAGCAGCAGATCTTGTCCCCGGCAGGCAGGGGAGAGATCCTGAGCCTCGCATTCCTGTCCTGTGCTTCGTGCCGAAGCCCTGGTGCTGTGACATCAGCCTATAGGAAATTATGGTGCTTAAACACTTTCAAGGACCTTCTTGAAATATTTCATTATCTGAGGAATTTTGTGGAATACCCAGAAGGTGATTATAAACCCCTGGAATGTGGCTGCCTCTCCATGAAGCAGTCCAGCCAAACAGCATTTTGAGGCAACTTTTAAATACAAAACCTCATCAATATTGTCTTTTTTTCAGATTTGGGTTTGGTTCCTGCAGCCCTTGCATTGTTTTTTCCTCCCCCTGAAGGAACACAAGTTCTCTGCTCTGTCATTCAGTGGCCAAAGCATGGGCAAGGGTCCTGGCAACACTCAGGTGTAGCACCCGAGCTGGAACCTCCGAGGGGTTTCCTTCAGAGCAGGATTTAGAATTATAATCAGCTTTCCTAAGAAGGGAACTTGCAGGACTGCCCTGCTCATTAGTGGGATGAGGGACAGACTGATGACCATGGCAGTCCTGTGCAAAAAAAGCACAGAAAGAGCTTTATAACTTTTTTTATTTAAAAGAAAAAAATATTCACAAAATAGGCAGCCAGGTAGGTGGGAGAGTTTTGGCTAAAAGGACACACTGAAGCTCACCGCTCTCGTGTGTGTGCCTCGTGCAATGTGTGACATGCTCTGAAAGCCAAACCTGGCAGAAACTTGGACATTTCCTGCCTTGCTGCACATGGGAATTTATCCCCTCGGGGTTTTTCTGTGTGGACTCCTTAGTACTTACTAAGACAGAATGCCCAGTGGAAGCTTCCTCTCTGATTAGGATGTTTGTCGTTTCTCTTCTGTGTGGATTCTCTGAAGCCTCATAAGAGGTTTTGTTCAACCTTTAATTCAATTAAGAAATCAAGTAAGAGATGCCTCATTGGTTTCAGTGCTCACGACTACATCTGAAGAGAACATCTCCTGCGTAGTTCAGCAACGCAGCTTAGGAAGGAAGCGTTTCTCTGGGTTTCGGCTGAGATTTGTGTGCTGCTGGAGGCTTGCAGATGATTTTGTCCCTTTGGAGCACAGAGTGGAGGGCAGACTGCGGTCACCTGTTGGTGACAGTGCCTTGGTTTAAACCCCTTTCTGAAGGGGCACCTTTGATAGAAACTTGCTTCCCCGCTGGGTGACTTCTCTCAAAGGTCGTTAGCTGGTGTGAATTAGGCTGGAAACAGCTGGTGGATGGTGAGTGACACCAGGGGACAGGACACACAGTGATGGCTGTCACGCCGGCTGCTCTTGCACATGTTGTTCAGTGCTGGCTGGGGAATGACCTGCCCACCAAGGAATACAAGATGGGGCTCTGATGCCTCATTGTCCTCGCTCTTAAAAAGTGACGTCTTGTATCTTCCTTCCTGCTGGTTTGTGCTTTCTCCTCTTGTCTTCGGCTGCCTCGGCTGTACTTTCTGGAAGAGCCACTGAGGGTCCTCTGGATACCTCGCTAGACTGCCTTTGTTAGACAAAGCTGATTTTGCTATTTTAGAAATCATCATTTGTGCCTTCCACAGGTGGGGACGGCTGGGACACAGGCTGGGCTTCTTGTGGCATACTGGGGGAGGGCAGTCTGGGCTGATCTCAGTGTACTTGAGGACTTGCATTTTGGTACACAAATCCACGTTAGTTTTAAAACAATATATGTCAAGTCCCAAATCTTCTACTTGCAATGTTTCTAGCAATTGGTGCCCTTGAAATCTGAGTGTGGTGTCATGGGGACGGGTCTGCTGTCCTGTGTATGCTAACCAGCGGGGTAACTCTCTTGGGGTCCAAATGAAGATAGTTTGGATGCTTCAGAGTGGTGCTTCGGTCCTGTCTCTGCCGGCCACCCCTCTCTGCTGCCTGCCAGTCCAGGGTTCCTCTGTTCCGGGCTCTCCCGTGGGATGGCTTCTGCTGAAAGCTTTTCTGTAATGCCACTGTCTTCGCTTCGGTATTAAGTTCAGGCAAATTCAGCAAGATAGGAGGCTCTCCTGACACACGAGAAATCTAGAGTTAAAAATACCTATTTTATCTTGGTGCCTTGAGTTCTGGTTCTTACTAAATCTTAGAAACTGATAAAGCGTTTGTGTGTGTGTATACACATGCCTCTTGTGTTTGCCTTCAAAGTATGCATTTCTATCGCATTTGTATGGAAGGAGCTCTTAGCCCCATCTTTTTTCTTTTTTTTTTCTTAACCTTTTGTAGTTTAATTTCCTGTGGACTTTAGGACTATCTTTCACTTTACATTCCCTTAAACATAGTATTAAATATTATGAATTTTACACTTGCTCACTCTGTTTCCAGGCAAAACCGGGAGTTACAAGTAGAGTTTTGAGGGGCTCGCTTGGGCTGGTTGCACACTGGAAACCCAAGTGAAGCCCCAGGCGGGTTAACCTGCATGTCCTTGGATACACAGCCCCTTGCTCTGCCCCGCTACAGCCGTATATTTAGCCTATATGCCCTTTCCAATAACAGCTGGGAGAGGATGCCTAGAGAGGAATGCGAGTCCTCATTCCCCTGAATGCCATCTCGGGATCCTGCTATCTGTCACGGAGTGCTGCTTGAGCCAGAAACTCCGCCTTGGTAACTCTCCCTTCTGTAGAATTATCCCATCTCACCTTTATGTTGTTGGTTTTGGGTTTTTTTAACCCACATGAAGTTTTGACATTCATATTCACAACCCCTTTGGGTCCTGGAGGAAACTCTCATTTTGTTTGGGTTTGAGCCAGGTTGAGGTTTGGTTTCTGGTCTTTGATCAGAGGAGAAGGTGGGCCCTGGTTCCCCCAGGACCCTTGTTCCCCAGTGCATCCCGCTCTGTGCTCCCTCCGGGCAGGATCCATTTTGTACCTCTCGTCCCCATCGCCCTTCTGCCAGCCTCCCTGGGGACGGGGCTCGCTCGCTTGGTCGCACTGGCCAAGCTGTCCTTGGCGATGGTGTGGAGTCCCTGGCTTGTCTGTAGATGTTTATGCCAGGAAAATGGCAGTTCTACCTGGCTGCGATGCTTGTAATTACAGGGGGGGAAAAAATGATCTCTGAGGCCTTCTAAATACTTGAGGAGATAATATCTGAATTTCCTTTCAACTGAATGCACTTGAAGATACGATCTGAGTTGGCTGTCTGGGAATAACAAAGTGGGAGGAAAGGATTGATTGTGGTTGCTGAAACTTTCATCAAAGAGTCAGAAGTCTCG
>NW_010113011.1:22571-22892 GCF_000699245.1 Pterocles gutturalis | reverse complement strand
CAGCCGTGGGTCGGTCCAGGCCTGGCTGGAGCGCAGGACGAGCAGCACGCGGCGGCTGCGAGGGGCCACACCGGCGGGGCTGATGCGTGAGGGACATCCGTATGGGCTTCTAGCAAAAAGCAACAGGTCAGCATGCGAGCGCATAGTCGAGAGGTGCGTGGTCATCCCCTCCTGCCTCCCCAGGGCTGCTGGGGAAGGCACTCGCCTCCGGAAGGAGTTTTGTCACTGCACCTCACAGGGGAAACGTGCTCTGCAGGGACGGGTAAACAGGCTCCGTGTTGGACTGGCAGAGGGTCCTGGTGTCATCCCTCTGCCAGAGTG
>NW_010113011.1:22223-22493 GCF_000699245.1 Pterocles gutturalis | reverse complement strand
ATATCCTCGGTGCTTACCTTTGCCAGGGCACAAAGTCCTCCCGGGAGCAGCGTCTGCAGCTGGGAAGGGCAGTAGGGTGGCCCAGCTTCTGGACAGGCCAATGCAATAAAGGGTGGGGGAAGGAAAATTCTGCTTTTTGCATCTTTTCTCTCACTCTCAGAGCTGCCTCTGCATTCCCTCTGCAGGAAGTGCCGGAGATCACACGTCCTCGTGAATGCAAAACCCGTGCGGTGTCCTGAGCGGTCCAGCTTCCCCTGGCCGCTCGCCCAG
>NW_010113011.1:0-21884 GCF_000699245.1 Pterocles gutturalis | reverse complement strand
CAGCTGGGAAGGGCAGTAGGGTGGCCCAGCTTCTGGACAGGCCAATGCAATAAAGGGTGGGGGAAGGAAAATTCTGCTTTTTGCATCTTTTCTCTCACTCTCAGAGCTGCCTCTGCATTCCCTCTGCAGGAAGTGCCGGAGATCACACGTCCTCGTGAATGCAAAACCCGTGCGGTGTCCTGAGCGGTCCAGCTTCCCCTGGCCGCTCGCTCAGCACTCTTCACTCTGTCTGGTGGAGCAGAGGCATCTGTTGGTGTCTCTGGTCCCAGGCTGAGGAAGAGCTGTGAGCAGGTTTTGTTGGCCAAGGGGAGACGTGAGACACAAATGAGAGGGCTGTGGGAAGGCTTCATCCCTTCTTGGTAGCATGAAACTGTAGTTTTCAGACAAAATTGAGAGGAAGCTTTCTGCTTTCTTCCATTAAGCTAGAGGAAAGTTAAATAATTTGGTGCTTACTCTAGCAGAATAAAAACCGCTGCGAGGTGTCGATTGCTGTGACCACTTCCCCTACAAGCTTCACGAAGCTGTTTGTGGCATGTGTGATTTGAAGCAACAAGTCAGTGACAGTTTGCACCCGCGTCCCCCATCAGCAGGAGGGTGCTGCTTGTTTCCCTGCCCGGCACACATTTTTTAACACTGCTGTTTTGGATTTGTTTAGGTTTTTTCCCCCCTGGATTGTTTTGCAGTGTCAGTTTCCTGTTACTGATACCAGATGTGCTGGAGATGAGCAATGCATAAATACAAGAAGGGACGAGACTGCAAAAAGCATCTTTTTTGTGCGTATGTCCTGTGAGCTCCGGGTCAGTTCTGTTGGGTGTTGAACTTGGTGACAATGCCAGGTGGGCACAGCTGGGGAAGAGCATGTTGAAATGCAGCTTCAGGGTGAAGAATCGAGTACAGGTTGGATTGTACCTCCTGGGGCTGATGGTGTCTGGGGTGACAGCTCATCAGCTGGCTGCAGGGGCAGAGGGTGGAGGGGGCTCCTGGGGCTGCAGGAGCACTGCTCTGGGGCTCTCCGCCCAGGCAGCTTTCTCCCGCGGTTCTGTCTCAGATGCTGAGCTGCTGCTCCTTTGGGTTTGATATACACGTGGCTATAAGCAGGCAGCTGCGATTGCAGCGTTAAGCCAAAAACTTGTGTATTATCTTTTAGAGAGGCATGCGGTCCCGGTGTAAAGCCGCTGTCCCCACAGAAGCCTGGTTAGCACCGTGTGGGACAGGATGCTGTCCTCGGCACAGCTGAGCAGGGGGCTGCGGCTGATGGGGAATCCTCTTTCCTCCGCCTCGCCTGTTCCCCCATAGCAGCTGTGTGCCGGTCAGTCTGGGCGTGACAAATGCATCTCTGTGCAGCTGCCCTCCTGTATGTCCCTTTCCATAACCCGTCCCCGGTGCAGCAGGGCCTGGAACCTGGGTCATCTTCTGTGAGTGCAGGTGGCTGAAGCCATCGAGGTTGGACATAACCCCCAGAGTCACTTGCAGCCCGTTCTTCTAGCTCATAACGCAGGCTGTTGGAGGGGCTGCTGCCTTGGTTTCAAGGTACATCCGGAGCCAGCTGAGTGCGGAAACTCTTGCTCTTTCCTAAATTTCACGCTCCAGAGTGTTCATTGTGCATATAATGTGTCAGGCTTGCAGACTGGTATGCTCTTAGTCTTCAGGAGACTGTATCTATTAGTTCATGAAGTTGGTGATGGGCTGCTCTGCCCAGACGTGCTGCCTCCAAGCTGTTTCTCCCTCCGCCCCCTCCCCAGACTCCTTTAGCAGGGTGCAGACGTGCACGGAGCACCAGCCGCCTCTGCCTGGCCCGTGCCGCCAGGCTGGCACTGTCGGTGCCTGCTGTCGTGTTTTGGAGCGGGGAGCATGTACGGCAGAGTGCCATCTTTGTGTGCCTGGCTGGTGACGCTGGATTTCATCATTCCTCCTGCTCGCTGCCTTGACACGCAGACGCGCAGTAGCTGACAGGACTTGCCCAGAGATCCTCCTGTGGAAACATGCACGAGAGATCTTTGCAGAGACAATAGCTCTGTTCTGGAAAGTTGCACTGGCCCTTTTTAGCCAAGTCTGAGTTTGCTTCCTTAGAGAAACTGCACTTGTTTAACGCTGCCTTTAATGAGGATATTGGTAAATAAGCAGTCAGGTAAGTGGGATTCCTCCTAACTCTTCTAAATACCTTCTTATCTGGAGCAGAGAATTGCACGGCAGATACCTGAGCTTTCTGCTTGCTGGGCTCAGTGGTGTTAATATGCCGGCAGTGATTAATTACCAGAGCCCAGTGATGTGATTGTGTGCTTGAGCAATTGGATTAGACGCAGCTGGATGGAGACTTCACTTTCACTGGTTCTTGCTGAGGCAGTGGTGTAATCGGCCACGGAGGAAGAGTGATTTCGAGGGCAGCTACACTCCTGCTGCCAGAACTCTTCCCCTGGCCCCATGCTCCTGATTCTGCAGGGAGAAGGAAAGGTCTCTGGGAAGATGCATGTCTGGGAGTAGCTACTTTTGTCCTGCTCTCAGTCCGGTCTTTCAGTCCCATCGTCTCTCAGCACTATTCTGCGTTCTTGAATAATGAAGGTAGAGCATGTCCTTAGTGGGCCCTATTAGCTGCCTGGAGAAGGAGCAAGCTCCAGCCTTGTCTTGACAAGTCAGCATCATATCAAGTGCAGCATCATACCAACAGAACTTCACCAAGCAGGCACAGTTCCGTGTCTCGAGTTGGGGGTTTGGTGCTGGCATCAACATTGGCATGTGCACCGAGCGCTGGGACTGGAGCAGATGTTGATACCGACTTTGATGTTTAATCCAATGCTCTGGAGGCTCAAAGTTGAGACCAAAAGAGCTTTCACAGAAGCAGGAGGATAAAGAGAAAGTCAGGTCTTTCAGAAGATCAGATGGAACATAACATCCTGAAATTCAGGACTAACCTGAACCTTTGTGTGTGTTCTGTGAAACTAGGCAGTACAGATCCTGCTGGAAGGAGCACTGTGCCACGGAGGAGCTGGGCTGGTCCAGCCTTCCGTCCTAACCTGAAAGTGCTGTGTAAGTCGGTTGGCCCTATGGCTGATGCTTTCCAGAGATCAGCAGACAATCATGCAGAATGCCATGTGCATTTGAGTTTTGGCCCCATTTTTAAGTTTGTGTTAAACGTTTTGATTTTTGCTCCCAGGGAGCTGCAGTTCCAGCCACTCGGTGACGGTGGGTGATGATCCTGAACACTGACTTCTTCCGCATATGACTGGGATGATGTCTGGGTTTTGCCCATGGTGGTACATGTGAAATGGTTCGGGCTCTTGAACTAGAAAGAGGCACCACGCAGGTCCCCAGGGCTTGTTCCAGCCTTGCTGCAGGTGCCATTCATTCCGTTCTGCAGCTGCATTGAGGCTTGCGGTGCTGGCAGCCGGTGGGTTTGCTCAGCAGGACCACTGGTTTTTAGGCAGAGGGTCTCCTGTCACAAAAAGCATTCTGCCTTGAAGTGACAGTCCACTCAGCACTGCAGGGCAATGCCTTGTTCCAGCTGTCGGCAGAGCGGTGCCACCCTGCCTTTCCTCCTTCACACACGGGGTGAGAGGCTGGCCCTGTTTCAGCTTCTGTCAATTGTTTGGTGAGGTGGAGCTGTTCTAAGAGATATTTTGGCAGCGCAAGTTTGTTCTCAGCTCTTTTGGGTTTTTTTCCTTTTGTTATCAGCTACTGAACTCCTATACCTCCTGCGTGCTCTGCTTCCATATGCAAAGACTGTTCTGTAGTTCCTCTAAAATGAAATTATGAATTTGTGCCACCTGCGAGATCTTTGCGGCCAGCGCATGAGTTGCTTTGAGTGGCTCATATCAGATGGGCAGTGTTGGTTGCGTGCTCCAAGAATTGTTTCTGAAATGGGTGATGACTTCATCTTCCTCTCCTGCTCACCACAGATATCAAGAACCAGCTCCCTTCTGCCCAGCTCTCCTCTCCATCCAACAAAAACACCCCAGGCCAGATCACGTCATTTGGCTGAGCAACACAGAGCTGCACCGCGCTTGTACACGAGCTCCACTGCGGCTGTGACATCCCGAGGACGTGGTGCTGACCCTTTCCAGGGGTCTTTGCAGCTTTGTGCGGTTGTACGCTGGGTGTCTGTCTGGGGCGTTTCTCCCCTGCTCAGGTGGGGAAGCTCAGCACAGCTGTGAGAGGCAGCCACGCTTCCCTGCGTGATAGCATCTCGGCCCTGCAGCCGCCACGGGGCTGCCAGGTTCTGCTGCTGCTGCATTCCTCTCCCAGCGAGTCTCTGATCCTGCCCGTACTTGCTGTGCAGGTTGTTCTCTAGTCTCCAATGAGCAGGCTGCGGGAGATGTAGCTCATGGGACAAGGCATCGTCACTGCGGTGTTCATGCCGCGGGCTCCACGGAGGCTGAAGATCGTTCCTTTTCCTGCTTATTTAAGGCACCACAGGGATGAGGGTCCCTCACTTTCCTGCCATGGTGACAAGTGGCCTCCTCAGGACCTCCTGCAGGTGTCTGCTCCATCTCTGTAGCCTGTTCACAGCCCGTTGGACATTCTCCACTGGATGTCTGCTGTGGTAGTCATCTCCTCGCTGAGGTGACCCTGGGTTCATCCACAGTCAGTTGGCATGTGTTAGGCACATCCTCTGAGCACACAGGGAGCTGGTAGGAGAGATGTGCCCTGTAGGAAGTGTGACTTGTCCCTACCCACCTAGGCACTTTGTCTGTGGTGATGATGAGAAGCAGCTCGGGCATCTTGCTCTGGGTGAAGACCACCATGTGCTCGGTTGCCTTTGGGAAGAGCCTGGCCTTGGCTTCCCTGTGGTTTCCTCTGAGGTGTTCCTGTCCTGGTCCGATCAGGCAGTCGGAAGGACAAGAGCAGTGAGGGAACAGGCTTTCCTCTGCTGCTGGCATCTCTCACCAACCATCCTCCCATCTCTCTTGTGGTTTCCAGCAATGTTATTCTGCCTCTGCCGTCTCTTTTGTCTTTCACTTGAGACAGGTTTTCTACAGTTGACAGCGGTCAGATCAGATATCTGCCTTGTGGATGCTGTGGCCAGAGGTTATTGCATTCAGATCAAAATTTCTGCTACCCACAACCCTCATCGCTAGCTGTGACTGTGCTTGCTGGGTCCCTTATCTTGGGATGGGAGGTGTCGGCCCCTCTGCATGAATGGTTTGTTATAAAAAGGCCCATCAAGGGGTGAGGGTGTGCTGCTCCTTGCACACTACCCCTCAGCTTCTCTAGAGTGCAGGTTTGCGGGTGAGCAACCAAATCTTGTCTCTCTGATTATTCCTAGAGCCTGCTGTGGTGACCTTGGCATGTATGGACAGGCCCTCTGCCTGCTTCTGCAAGCCCGTGGTGGGCCATACGCCCTTCCCTGGCCACAGCACAGCTGGACAGCTGGTCCTGCTGCCCCAGTCTGCCTGCTTCTGCAAGCCCGTGGTGGGCAATACACCCTTGCCTGGCCACAGCACAGCCGGACAGCTGGTCCTGCTGCCCCAAGAGCTCTGCGACGGCAAGACGTGGTGGGATTTCCCTTCCCACCTGGTCTGGCTCCTGGGTCTCTTGGGATGGCCTGGTGTGCATCCTCTGCACGCTGAGGTGCCAAGGTGGGCAGTGTGGCTTACCCTGGGGCCCCAAAGGGCTCTGTCTTCCTCCATGAACCCTCTTGCTGGACAGCGGGTAGCAGCATGGGACACGGTGTGTGCATATCTTACTCCAGTCTGATTTTGGGGTGCATATTGCTGGCCCCAAAATGAAGTCTAAACATGCCGGCTAATGCCAAAATCTGGGACTGAGAGGGGGCTCATGGATCAGAAGAGCAGGAGTTATCTGTTGTGCATCAAGCTGTGGAGATGGCAGCTTTGGAGTCCCAGAGATTTACTGGGGTCTTCATATGGGGTAACTGGCATTTGAAACCACTGATGTCTCAGCCTGACTTCGGCTTACATCAAAAGGTCACCTATTAGAGCTGTGCTCTCTCTGTTTCAGCTGTATCCACCCAGGTGCCATCTCCCTCCTTGTGGGTATTTCAAGATGCTGTGGCTCCAGAGCAGCAAAAACATGGTTGTGTTCATGGAAAAGCAGGAGGATCTTGTTTCTCTGGAGATGCTGTATGTCAGAAAAGGAGCTCTTGCTCTCTTTAGTGGTAGTGGTAACTCCTACAGTTAAATCAAAAAACTGCAGTGAAGACGGTAGCGTGGCAGGTAGCCCCCTGTCCACTACAAGGAGGTCTGTCTGGCTGGCTGGCTTGGATATTGTAATTAACGTGCTGATCTGGTTCCCTTTGTTTGTCCAGGTTCCCAGCACTCCTAGGATGAGGCTGCTGTGACAGACTGGCGGATCCCCTGCCCACGCTGTGGTGCCTGCCCATTCCCTGTGGTCCCCTTTGCAGCTGGAGCACCGTCACCGAGGCCGCCGGGAAGAATGACTGTTGGATGCCCCCTGCAGCCCCCTTTCCTGGGGAGGACTTGGCTCCCTGTGCTGCTGCTGGCGGCCTCTGCTCACTGCCACTGGCCCAGCGAGCCGGCAGAAGTGGTTCGGGACTGGGAGAACCAGCTGGAGGCTTCCATGCACTCTGTGCTCTCGGACCTCCGGGAGACTGTGCCGGCCGTGGTGGGCATACCAGACAGCTCTGCTGTGGTGGGACGCTTCTTCAGGGTCTCCATCCCCACGGATTTAATTGCTTCCAATGGAGAAATTGTCCAGGTGAGAAATGCCATTCCCTAAGGCTCGTTTTCAGTTCTGTTCTTGCAGGAGTAGAGCTGCTCACCCCTCTCATCAGCTGGGTCATGAGGGTTGCTGTGTAGCAGCTTTAAGTTTTTGTAAGACTATGGGAGAACGATTTCAAAAGAAAAAATTAAAAAAAAAAATCCTCACTTCAGTGCAAAGTTCCTTTCTTCTATAATAATGAAGAGAGGACACTACTGATCAGGTTCATTGGCTATATTTAAACTGTGAAATACTTTGCCCCTGGAATGATGGGCACATTTGTAAGGAGACATACGTTGCCTCTGGATCTGAGGCACCACCGATTCCCTGGGACGGCTGCTCTGAGGCTCGGGGAGTTTGCTTGGCTGTGGTAACCAAACATTGCTGGAGGAATGGAGCTTGTTCTGCCAGCGAGGCTCCGGGCTGCCTTTGACACGGTCTTTCCTGACCTTGTCCTTAAGCCCTCTTGGGAAAGATGGGAAGCTTGCTCTTTATCCGATTTACCCTCGTGCCACTGGCACTGCAGACACCTGAAATCTGAGTTTTGGAATTGGTCCTGAGGGCAGGGAAGTGTTAGAATAACCCAGAGGAGGGTAGGCACACTGCCGAATGCTTGCTGTGTTCATCTTTCGTCCTTTCCTGGGAGGGTGCGGAGAAACTGTCTTCTCAGCATCTACTTGGAGTGGAGTCCAGAAAATTCTGTTCTTAAAAAACAGAATGACATTCTAATCTTGGGAAATTTTTTTCAAAGAGCAAAATTGAAAAATAGTTTTAAAAATCCATTTTTAGAAAACATTACAAGTAGACAACCTTCTGGTGTGTCTCAGAAGATCTGAGGGAGATGGAGAGCAAGTCGGGAGAAAGTCGGACATCTCAGCTTCTCCTTGAAGGCAGGTTTGTTTCAGCTCTGTGTGCTCTCACACAGCTATCTCCACCCAGCTATGCGATCTCGCTGGCTCCAGCGAGGGTGCCGGGACCACGATGTGCCAGTGGTAGGCAGAAAATCTGAAGAATGCATCTGTTATCGACAGACGGTCAGATGGGGAGGAGGAAAGCGGTGGGTAAGCCCCCGGCTAGAGGAGTTGGAGAAAGGAACGGGCTGGTTCAAAAGCCAAAGCTGTGACATTTAATTGATTGTGGCTGAGGAGACTGGCTTGGGTGGGAGGCAGTGGTGCCTGCCCGGCACCTGTATGGCTGTAAGAGTCCAGGCAGATGCGGTGAGCCCAAGATCTTGTGTTAGGAAATTATAACTTTGGTTTGGGATTTTGCATTGGAGTGGCTTGTTCTGGTGTTGTCTAAGAGCTGCTCTGATGGGAAGAATAATTTTCAGTGTTTGTATAATACCACAGCTTCCTCTGTCTCCTTTTCCGGGCACAAATGTCATCTGTGATAGCTCCAGAAGCTGCAGGAAAACCCCGATAGATTATTTCCCCCCACACCTGATAGCTTTGAACAAGATCTCTGCCACTTTGGTGCCGGGGCGTGTTTGTTAGCACCAGTCGATGCCTGAAGAGCTGCACATGGACTGAGCTGGAGCAGGACCCAACAGTTGCTGGTTGGGTGCAGTTCAGCAAACCCTGGGAGCGATTTTCATGCTTGCCCAAGTGCATGTTGCATCTGTTCACCTTGAAATTGATTTTAAAACCGAGGGAGGCTCTAGGGCACTGTCACAGCCTTGCTTAGCTGGGGTATCTGGAGGGTCTCCCCATTGCAGAGAATGCATGTTGGCTGCTGAGCACAGCTGACCTTCGGTACGGGGATTTGTTCCTGGCTAGTAAGAACTGCATAGGCAGTTTTGGAGTGCTGGGCTGCATTTTTGTTTTAGCAGAAATTTTCAGGGCAAGTTGTTCTGGTGTTTTTCTCAGGCTGCCTTGCATTTCTCAGCCAGAGCAGTAAAAGCCTAATACTTTGGGTCTTGCTGTCCGGTGGACTTAAGCCCTAATCAGAAAGAATAAGGGCTGTGCCCTTTGAGATGAAGCAGTGGGTCAGAGTTTACAATGAGATGTGGTTGCCTATACTCAGTCCTCTTAAATTTTGAAGAAATTGGCTATATTTAAGAAAAAAAAACCTGATAGTTGGTGTCCCCAAATTCCCAGGAGCTTCCCCATCTGGAGCCTGTAGAAGGTGTGATTGGTTAATTTCTAGATAATTCCCACTCATTATTTCTAGGCTCGGTTTGTATTGTGGGGACAGCCTTGAAGCTGTTTCTCAGAGCCTCTCCTTGCTTGTTAGCAGATTCCAGCCAGCTGTAGACAAAATACTTTTCTCTGCAAACTTGGTTGTGGGATGGAAACAACGCCAGGCATCTGCAGCGTGGCGGAGGAGTGCCTCGCAGGCACGCACTCCTGCACAGATACGCGGGCTCTGTGCGCTATCAGGTATGTGCTGCTGGGAGCAGTCGCCAACTCCCCTGCCACCCCCAAGCTGCTTCGGAAAAGGTGAGATTTTGTGGCTAAGTACAAAAGCAAATTTATTTTAATGCACTCAAGATCCAAAGGTGGACACACAAAAAAGGAGGGAAAAAAAAAAAGCCTATTTTGTGCCTTAATTTGAGTCTTGTTTCCATGGTGCTCTGAGCCAGCTGCCAGCAAGGCTTTGTGGCTGTTGTAACTCATGGTGGCACTTATGAACACCCTTCCCCTGTGCCTGGTCCTGCTGAGCAGGTGCCTTGGTCAGGCATTGAGGTGTCTTCTGAAGGGTGGCCGCAGCCTGCAGCTATTCCAGCTGTTGAATTTGGTGGCAGTTCAATCCAGATGCTGTCTTCCAGCTTCCTCGCTACAGCAAGGCTTCTCAGTGCGAGATTGCTCTCCTGGTGTCTAAAGGTGTCTGGGCAATCAAAACTCTTTGCTGTGCCTTCCCAGAAGGGTTAACAGCTTGCAGCCCTTCCTGCCGCATTGGACACCAAAACCTTGGCATTGTTGCAAGAGTCGGGTTAAACCACCCGATGCCCCCTGTGTCGTTCAGCCCCCGTGCCTGCAGACAGGTAGTGTGAAGGTGGGCAGGTTCCCCCGAGCTCCCGCAGATGCTGGCAGGAGCAGGATATCCATGGGCGCTGGTCCCCTCACCATGATCTGTCATCCTTGCCGGACTCTCTCCTTTACCCCGTTCCCACCACAGATGGCGTGGGGCCTGACCCGTCACCTCTCAGCTGTGTCCTGGTGAAGGCATTGCGCTTGGGCCAAAGACCAGGTGGTTTTCCTGCCCCTGCCGCTTCCGTTTGAGGCTGCTCCAGACTTTGGCTGCTCTGATGAAAAATGCAGCTTCTAGCCTAAATTTAGAGAAGGCTAGAAATACTTATATATGCTGCCCTTTAGCTTAGATCAATTCTACCTTCATCATATTTACTTCCTTTATGTATTTATAAGTGACAGGCATAATTCCCAGTCTTGATTTTATTAGGTTAAGCAAGCCAGCCTCTTTAGCCTTTTTCATAAAATCAGCTTTGTTTTCCTCTCCTCATCTTTGCAGCTGTCTCCTGCACCTCTTCCAGCTCAAGTTTATTTTTCTTCAGTTTGCATGACCACAGCTATACAAAGTACTCCAGATGAAATTTTACCAGAACCTCATATAAAGGCATCAAAACTTCCTTTTCTCTTCTATAAATAACCTTGTTTGATATATCCTACAATTGTTTGCTTTTCCACCTCTGCCTTACTTTGGCTCAGATGTCTTGCCATCAGCTGAAATATCCAGGTCTGTAGGTTTTTTTTCCTGCTTCCAGTTGTTGAGGTCCCAGAAGAGGACATCAGGTGGTTGATGTTGCAGTGCTGACCTTGGTCTCCATGAGGTCTGCTAGTCCCATCGCTGAAGTTGTCCCATTTTGCTTGTGTGGAAACCCAAGCCTCCTGTTGCTGTCTAGGTGCCGACACAAGGTGAGGACAGTGGCACTAACACCAACAGCGTTTGGGACAGTGGCTGTTGCAGAAAGCATGGCTCTCCGCTCATCCCACCAGTGACGGTACCCTGCCCAGACTGGGAAAGCTGGCACTGGCCTTGGCCCGGGGAGGAAAAGCTGCACAGAGGAGGGCATTGCGGTGTGATTCCCTCCAGCCTGCGTGCAGGACTTCATCTGACTCGGCGCGGAAGCTGCTGTAGAAAGCTTCTGGTGTCTCCAAGCCTGCGAGAAGGGTTTTCTGCCGCCGAGCTGTTGGCTAGAGGCTGCAATGGTGTTTCTCTGGGCTGGGTGCAGGGAACAGGAGACATCCTGGTCTGCAAACGCCTCTCCAGAAACGCCTGGCATTGCCCATGGGGCTGGGTGTTAGATACAGTCTAAGTGGCGTGGCTGTGGCAGCACCTGCTGCTTTCCCTTGGGATGCAGGGATAAATCCTGTGCCCTCTGTTAATACGAGCGTAGCTACAAGGTGTTTGAGCACAGTCCAATATCTAAATGCATATGCCCGTACAAAGACCTGCAGTTTAATGGCTTCTGTGTAAAGGTGGGTCTATAAAGTGGGCTGGAAGGCTGTGTCTTGGCTCCTGATTATTTTTGGTTTTGAAGTGCACAGGGTCACTCAGGCTTTGTTGGGAAGACAGATAAAACACGTAGCCTGGGCCCCAAGAAGCTGTCGCTGGATGCAAACAGCTGGTGGCAAAGTGATGAGAACAACAGAATTAATTCACGGAGCTGCTTTAGGCGGTGCAGCCATGCAGTGGGTTTGCAGGGTTATCAGAGCACTGGATATTAATCTGGGGAAAAAGGAGTCTTGATTTTCCAAGCTTTTTCCATGGCTGTTCTATTTGCTGTCTGTTGAAGTGGCTTTTTTTGAACAGCTTTACTCGTCAGTCTTCAGGGACCTTGTTTTATAAGCAGGATTGGTGGAGATTGTGTTGCAGGAGTCCTGACATCACGTACCTGCTGCCCGGGCTGTGCTGATGCCCCAGCCCCGCTCCGACCCCCAAGCAAAGGGCTGGATGTCAGCAACCAGCCTGCAGTGCCAGGATACTCTCAGTTTCAGGGAAGGAAAATACAAAATACTAGTTTTTGTTTTGGTTTGGTTTGGTCTTTTTTTTCCCCTCTTGCGATGATGCTTATTTCAAAGAGTTTTAACTGAATGTGAATTTTATTAAAGTGGTATTTCTCAAAGGAGGGAGACAAGCAAAGAGCACTCCTGAGGGGCTGTGTCATGGAGCTAGGTATCTTAAAAGACTCTCTGTGTCGAAGGTTTTGAGCTTCAGCCCATCCGTGGGGTCCCCAGTTTTCCTGGACTTTGACTAACCAGAAGGTGTAGCAACAGCAGCTATTTACTGGGAGCGCACGGGGATAAATGGCAGGGTCTGGAACAGGTCCAGGCAAAGGACTTTTTGGGCAGGGCTTTGCTTAGCTGCCATGCTGCGATCTTGGCGATAAGATGAACTGATAAGATTTCTGCTGAGGGGGGTGAGGGGGCTGCTTATCTTTTTCCTGCAGTGAGACCGAGTCGGGGAATTTGGTGTTTTCAGTGCGTGCCTAGTAACAAGCTCTGAATTTGGAGGAGTGGAAAATGTGACTCAATCTAATTATAAACTAGCTTTTCAGACGGGCTGGGAAGTTCCTTGTTTTGTCCTGCTCTTAGGGGTTGTTGCCTTGAGCATCCGGGGGGACTGAGGAATCTCAAATCAGAATGCGATGGTGAGGAGAACCCTGCGAAGGAGTCGACCCGAGGCTGCGGGATCCGGCTCGCCTTCCCTTGCTGTGCTCTTGAATGCCAGCTTGCCAGCAATCTGCTGATGGCAGGAATAAATTGCCGGGGCTGGTTAGCTGTGCGGCGGCAGCACTAAACCCCCAGCACTTGGCATCCCTGCTGTGTGGTATTTTTGCTTCCCTTTGGCCTTTCGCTTATAAAGAGTCATGCTGAAAGAAGAGCCCAAGTGAACTTTTTTTTTAAACTGTTTGAGGCTTTTCCTGCCCCGTGCTCACCGCCCGAACAAGGGAGAAAGCGGGGTGTGGGCAGCCCGTGCTGACCCCAGCCCCAGCGCGGGCGGGCTGTGCCTTCCTGCTCCAACAATAAGGCTAAACAAATCCTTCCAAGCTGCTTGCATGGAGCGATGAAAGGAGGATTTCTTGGGACACTCAATGTTTTGTAGTGACCTCCCAGTGAAACAGCTGTTGTGTTCCCTTGCCCAGGCAGAGTGGGACGCTGAATAGTGCCCTTATAGCAAACACAGAGGCGCATCTGGAAAAGAAGCCGTCATGGTAGGAGTATGCGGGGATGGCATGAGCTGGGCGTAGCTGCTCAGCTTGCACTGCGGCGAAGCCATTTTACTGATCGCAAAGAAGTTGGTGAGACGAAGCCCGGCTCTGCGGGCAGGCTGTGTCTGCACGGCGCAGCCCCACGCTTGCATCCGCAAAGGAGGGGGGTTGCTTTCTGTGCATGAGGCTTTGCTTGCCCGCTCAATGGCTGGAAAGTGCAGATTAGCAGCAGAGACGTAAACTTCTCATTCAAGTTTTCACGAGCACGTATAAGTAGAGCAGCTGTTTCAAGCAGCTTGGCCACCTGGTCCTTCAGGGACTGAAGTCTGAACTCAAAGTCGAGGGGCAGGACCTGCGATACAGCCTCTGCAGCCTTGTCCTCCCTTAGCTCAGCTTTCTCGGCTGAAAGGTTTGATTTTTTCGAAGGCAACAGCTTCAGTGCACAGAGACGTGCAAGAAGAGCTTTGCAGGGCTTTCTCTGGGACCAGCTGAAGTGCAGAGTTGGTTTAACCGCCCTGACCTACCCCGTGCGCAAAGGCAGCACCAATTACCGGCTGTTCCCATAGAGCTTTCCATCTCTGGACAGAGGCAGCGGGCTCCTGCTGGTAATGAAGACTCAGGTCACTGAGGCTGACGTCGTACTTCTGAGAGCCAGTGAAGTCTCTGGGCTGTTTTTAGACTTTCAGAGGCAGATGCATCTGCGTGAGATGTCCTGGAGCAGCTTGGTTTTGTCCATGAGCTCCCGTGCCTTTTTCCGAGGTGTTCGGCGGCTCAGAAGAGCACCCTCTGCTGAGGACACCCCAAAGCTCTGGCGGGTGTCACAGTCCCCTCTGCAGGGAGGCACATGTGCTGTGATTCCTCCCTGCTTGCGCTTCTAGGCAAGACCTGTCTGCTGTCCTGGTTGGCGGTTCTGATGTCTTTGAGGAAAGGAGGGGGGATGTAAGATCTGGAGGCTCCTTCTTCTGTCGTCACCCAGCTGCACATGGGCCAGCCTCCCCACCAGGGCTGTTCCCTGGGGCCACAGGCTCACTGCTGTTGTGGTCTGAGGATGGTCCAGCTCCTGTCTTGAGCCATTGTGTCCCCTGGCCCCACGCAGCAGCCTCTGTGGCTGCAGGACCTGCCTGGGCAGCGGTACCCAGACAGCCTGGCCCCACGCACGCCCCGCGCCTGCAGTCAGTCGCTGGCTCCATCTGTGTGTTGGTGAAGGAGAAAAGGAACATGCTTGCTGGACCAACGGGCAGTGCCTGGGGAACCCATGTCTCTACCACCACCTGTTTGGCCCCTGTGGAACAAGGCAGCCCAAAATTACCTGATTTGGGGCCGAGACCGCCTGTTGCTTCTGCTGACAAAACTGCCCAGGCTGGTGCATTAGCAGAGGGTTGAGATGAAGCTTGGGCTTAGGCAAACAGCTTAGGTTTGCCTCTTTCTCTACAGCTATATTTGCATTTGAATTGTCTCTCCCTTTCCATTTTCTTTCCCCTGCCCGCTGGTTAATTGCTTGCAGAAGCCTGGGCGCTGCTGCAGCCTTGGTTTAACACCTTTAACAGTGGTCAGGTCAGTTGGCTTGTGCACAGTTCAGCTTGCCTTCTGTTGGGATGCGGAGAGGGCTCACCGCGGTGTTTTTTGTTGTTAGCCGTGTGTGTTAGGGCAACCCAGAAGGGCCATCTGCTGTACAGCACTTTGTCATCAGCAGTTGTACTCCAAACGAAATCCCTGGCGCGGGGTCAGTCTCTCAGCAACGGCTGGACACAGGGAGGAGAAGGGGGCAGTGGGAGATGTGGCAGAGCTGCAGGGGGATCCTTGCTCGCCCTGTGCCCAGAAGCAGTTGGGGGATTTTTTTAGGGCTGATGGGAAGGAGTCCCTGGCTGCTGCGGCTGCTGATAGGGAGGTCTGGCAGCACGGCTGGGGGGATCCCATGGGATAACCTCCAGGGCCGGGAGGATTCCATAGCTGTGTGCCAAAGGGAAACCTATGGCAGGATCCTATGGTACCTGTCTCCTGGCGAAGGACTTGCTGCCTCCTTTTTGGAGGATTCTTCGGGAGGAGGACTAAATACCTGGAGGATTAGAGGGCACTCTTGCAGGCAGTTTTTTTCTTAGAGGTGCTTCTTGCAGCCAGGAATGCGGTTTTTGCCTGAATTCCCTCAGAGGCAGCACTTTTGCTCGCTGCTCGTTTGCTTATCTTTGTCTTGTTGGCTACAGGGCTTTAAGATCTAAATCTGAAAAAACAAATCAAACCAAGCTATCTTCTTTCATGAGCTGACTGCTCTTGGCTGGCCTAAAAATAACAGGCCATGTGTATCTGAAGGGACTCTGTGAACAAGGTCTTTAAAGCCAGCCAGACCGCTGTATGTATTTAAAATCACGAACATGGCTAATTTTTTAATGGCCTCCAGTAAGCTGCCGGGCTTGTGTAATCTTTACCCGATAAGCATTGCTTTACAATTTACAATTATCTCAAATAGTGGGAAAACAAAGGCAGCCTTTTTTTTCTTGAGCAACGGAAGAGTTATTTTGAAACCAGACCCTTGAGGGAAATGGCAGGGCTTAAGGCTGATATTTACTGCGCACATAGAAAACTGGAAAACTAGAGATCCCAAATCATTAACTCTGGGCTTAACAAATACCCTTTGAAGCAATATTTGAAGGAAACATTGCAGGAACAGAGTCCAGGGATCCCCGCTCCCGGTTTCATCCGCCACGAACACGGCAGCGACTGTGACCAGGACAGACCTGGTTAGCCTTCATTTAGGAACACATATTTTTATTCAGCCCCATAGCTGCTTTGATTATTTACTCTAATCTTGGGGGGCCCTGCCTTTGTCACACACGCACATGGGTGGATTTGGCAGCCAGGGCAGTACCCGTGTTTAAAGCGGAGCCGTGGCATCAAACGCTTGCAACTGGCTGCCTTCCCGAAGATTGCCCAGGGGAGGCATGGGCATCTTCGTGGGTTTCATAGCCATAATACACGTAAATCTGATTTTCTTAATCACCTCTTGCAGAACCCTGAGAAGCAGTCCACCTCTCCTGGCAGGTTGAGTACCGCTGGACTAACTCAGCTCTTTTTAAATCAAGTCTAAGTGGGTTTGTAAGTGTTTTGCAGCCGTCGCATCCCTGCTAGAACAAGTTGTCCCAGTAGGTGAGTGCCTGGCCTGCTTGTTTTTCAGGAGAGCCTGGGTTTCGCTGTGAATCTGTCTAGCTGCAGTCCCATTTTCTAGCATGGGTGCTTAGGAACATGAGCTCACGTGTAAACTGTAGGTTAAAAATGGTTTTCCGAGCAGCAATACTCAGCCTGGCCTGTGCCTCCCTCCCAGTCCTCTCTGCACCTGGCCTTGGCCACCTTTCCTGAGGGGGTTTGGCTGTCAAATGTAGGATCACACCTGATTGAAGAGAGAATCGCCTTGTGCCCTGAGATTGAAGGTGAGGCTTGCTGTTTGTCGTGGGCTGTGCCCAGGGAGGAGGGAGCGGCAGCAAACGCCGGCCCGCAGGACAGCTCTGCGTGGAGTGTGTGATCCTGCAATTAAGGGCTTTCGCAGAGGGCATGGGAGGGGAAGATTTGTTCCAAATATAGCCTGAAATTAAACATTCGGCGTGCATTTAACCACTCACTGTTAAAGTTTGTATTCTTCTTGCTTGTGTAAGCCTCAGTAACCCTGCAGCTTTGTCCTGGCTCCTTATGTTTCTGTTCTAGGTGCGCCCAGCCCTGCCCTTCCTCCTCCCCAGCGGGCAGGTTAGGGGCTAAGTTTGGCACAAGGGGACAAAGAGCAGCAGGCACCATCCCCCTCCCGCTCTGGGAAATGCTGGGTGGCACTGGGCACTGTCCTGGCATCTCGGGTTTTGGAGTGTGAGATGAAATGACACTTATTTTAAACAGGGAACACAAGTGCAGTCAGACCCGCTCCGGGCTGGGCAGGTGCAGACCCTGCTTTGTCCTCACCTGGCAGAGGACGTGCCCTGGAAGGACAATTTGTCCCTTTGTTCCCGCAGGAGCAGGCTGGGCTCCCTCTGCCCTGCTCAGGTGAGGGCTGCTTTCCCTTGGGCTGGCTGGGCTGAAAGCAGCTCCTGTTCTTGCTGTGGCCAGGGGCCTAGGGCAGGCTGCAGCCCTGCCAAAACCCCCTGCCTTCCGCCACCCACGGGTAAGCAGCACGGTCGTGGGGAAGGATGTTCAGTGCCGCAGCTGGGGTGGGATACAGCAAGGTGTAGGGCCTGGGGGGTGGCTTTTCAGGCAGGAATCAGAATTTCCTGCTCTGGGCTGTTGCTGCTGAGGAGTTAACTCCGGGCTGTGCTAACAGCTTTAAACTCTGCTCTATAAACTGTACCCAGCGTGTGTCTCATGATGTGCTCTCCAGCTTGTCCAGGCTGGCCGCAAGAGGGGCTGATCCTTTGCAGAGGAGAGGAATGAGGGTGTTGCCCCTGCGGTCACGGCCGAAACCCTCTGGCTCTTGCACAAAAGCTCATGCTCGTGCTGCTCTCGCCAAAAGACTCTCAGGTCCTGTGTTATCCTTGCAGAGCTGCACATCCAGATACTTCAAGGGTGCCGAAACCTGTAGGGAGGGGAAGTCCATGAGCCCCTGAACCCTGCCTGCAGCCGGAGGGGTGGGAGAGGCACCCCAGACCCCGCAGCACCGGGCATCACTTTTTGTCCGTTCCAGGGGCTTTCCCCAGCAGGACCTGTGGCCGGGCAGGTCGGGTGAGTCCAGCCCAGCTCTGCACCCGCTGCCGGCCGTGGGGACACTCCTGCCAGGCAGGTTTCCTTGCAAAGCTCCTCACCCAGCGTTTGGATAAGTTATGAAACACATAGGAGGTTTAGAGAATTGTATAGTAACCAAAGCACCCTTGCAGGAGGAGGGCTGGAGCACAGCTCTGCATTGCACTGCAGCAAACCCAGAGCCTTGACCAGGCTGCTCAGTGTGTCTTTGTGGGGCCCAAAAAATCCGGTTTCTTCTGGGCATGGGGTGAGATATGCTCTGGAAAGCACCCGAAACCCTCTGCCTCTGGCTGCAGCGCTGCCAGACCCTGGGGTGGGAGAGGTGCCAGTGGATTCCCCAGGAGCCACTTTCCAAAAGCCTCCGAGCCCAGGGAGGTGGCAAAGCTCAAGTTACTTGCCCAGGGGTGTGTACAGCCCTGGGAAATGTCACAGCCCACAGAGCTGGCAGTGTCACCCCTTCCACGGCTGCGGTGCAGACAGACAGACGTCAGCTGCTGGGCATGGGGGTCTGGGGGCTCCTGTCCACCCTCGGCTATGGCCCTGGGTGGGAGGCAGGGGAGGGGAGCGCCTTGGCGGAGGGTCAGCCGTGCTGGTGACATTTTTTAGATGTCTGAAATCTTTGGGATCTTCTGCACAAGAACAAACAGGCCAGGGGATGCTTGGGGCTGGGCCTGGGCTGGCTGGGAGGGGGATCCCAGAGGAGGGTGGGCTCGGAAAGGCACAAATAGATAAACTGGGAAGCTGCTGCCGGCTTGCTCCTCCTCTGGAGAGCCTGGAAATGCCACTGCTGTGAGGGTTTCCCCTGCGGTTGGTCTGTGTGGCTTAAAGGGAAGGCTTGTGCTCCTGGACTGCACCTCGCTAATCTGCGCCACCTCTTGTGTACGGAACAAGCATTGCTGTCGACCTAAAAGGTAGCAAATAGCGCGCTGGAGTCCTGAGGTGCCTGTTGCTTCTAGTCTGTAGAAGCAAGTGATTCTATGAAAGTTAAATCCTTCATTTTAAGCTGAGTCCAAAGCCAGGCTGGCGCACCATCCTGCGTGATGCCCAGCAGCCGTGCGCCGTGTCCCTGCCTGCCCGTGCTGGCCATCGCAGCTGGGCTGACCAGATGTGGGGTTTGTTCCCGTCCTTAGCTCCCACCTTGCCGTTCCTCTGGCAGCACAGGAGGACGCTGTGTTTTAAGCGTCTGCGTAACTCTCGGGATTTGCTGCTTCTTGTTGAGAGCTGGTGTGCTCCAGCCAGGCAGGGGACTCTGAGCCGTGGTTCCCCCCCCCCTCGGGCCCTCCCGGAAGTTAACAGAGAAAATGCACGTTCTGCTGGGGGCAGCAGGACGAAGCTGGAAGTTAACAGAGAAAATGCACGTTCTGCTGGGGGCAGCAGGACGAAGCTGGAAGTTAACAGAGAAAATGCACGTTCTGCTGAGCTGCTGGAGCAGCGGGCTTGCAGGGTACGATCAGGTGAGGAAAGGAGTGAGACGGCAGGGATGGGAGAGGAGGAAGAGGGAGCAGGAGGAGGGCGCTTGTAGGATCAGCTCTGCTGTATCGCGTAACTTCACCTCAGCTTCATAGCTGTCCCCGTGACTTCAACTTTCCTTCTGCCCTCCGAGAACATGAACTACTTGTGCTTAGTATTTGCACAAGAGAGCTGGTGCCTCCAGCTGAGGGACCTTTGCAGGACTCGATGCCCTCCCGTGGCTCTTTCAGCCCTTTGGGACCCTTGCAGCCTGTGGATTCATCCTTGCCGCTGAGCAGAGGAGACATGGGCTGACCCGCTCTGGCCAGGGTGTTCCTTCCCCACTTGTTACGCTTCAGATTTTTTTCTTTAATCCTTTAGCAGCAATAATGCTTAATTTAGAAACTGTCCTAATGCTGTACTTCTAAAAGCACCTTTTTCTCTCTCTTCTTTGTCAGATCTCCGAAGCTGGGAAGGACTCCTTGCCTTCTTGGTTACACTGGAATGCGGAGAGCAGCTCCCTGGAAGGGCTGCCCCTCGACACGGACAAGGGCGTCCACTACATCTCGGTGACCACGCTGCAGCCCTTCCCCAACGGGAGCTACGTGCCACAGACCGCAAATGTCTTCTCCATTGAGGTCCACCAAGAAGACCACAATGAGCCTCAGTCGTTGCGAGCGGCTGTCCAAGACTCGGGTGACGCAGCACCGTTCGTGTGCGGCTCAGAAGAGCCCGTCACTATCCTGACTGTTATTTTGGATGCCGACTTAACAAAAATGACACCAAAGCAGAGGATTGAACTCTTAAACAGAATGAGAAGCTTCTCGGAGGTGGAACTTCATAACATGAAGTTGGTTCCTGTTGTAAATAACAGACTTTTTGACATGTCAGCCTTCATGGCTGGACCTGGAAATGCAAAGAAGGTGGTGGAAAATGGGGCCTTACTCTCATGGAAACTGGGATGTTCTCTGAGCCAAAACAGTGTCCCCAACATCAGCAAGGTGGAGGCTCCAGCCAAGGAAGGAACCATGTCTGCCCGCCTTGGCTACCCTGTTGTGGGCTGGCACATTGCTAACAAGAAACCTCACCTCCCAAAGAGGATGCGGCGGCAGATCAACGCCACCCCTACGCCTTTGACTGCCATCGGGCCACCCACGACTGCCGCACAGGAACCGCCAACCAGGATCGTCCCCACCCCAACGTCACCCGCCATCGCGCCTCCCACGGAGACAACGGCACCCCCCGTCCGCGAGCCCATACCGCTGCCAAGGAAGCCAACAGTCACCATCAGAACAAGGGGCCCCATCGTCCAGACGCCCACTCTGGGGCCGATCCAGCCAACCAGGGTAGCAGAAGGCACCGGCACAGCCACTGTGCCAATCCGCCCCACAATGCCTGGGTACGTAGAGCCCACGGCGGTGATCACACCACCCACAACTACCACCAAGAAACCGAGAGTCTCCACTCTGAAGCCAGCCACACCGTCCACAACGGATTCCTCCACAGCGACAACACGAAGGCCTACTCGAAGACCCAAAACGCCCCGTCCGACGAAGCCTCCCAGCACGACCAGATCCCCCATCTCCAAGCTGACGACGGCCTCCCCACCGACCCGTGTGCGCACCACAGCTAGCGGGCTCCCCCGGCCCTGGGAGCCCAACGAACCACCCAAGCTGACGAACCACATCGACAGGGTGGATGCGTGGGAGGGCACCTACTTTGAGGTTAAAATACCGTCAGATACCTTCTATGACAAGGAGGATACCACCACTGACAAGCTACAGCTGACCTTGAAGCTGAAGGAGCAGCAGATGCTAGAGGAGAACTCGTGGGTGCAGTTCAACAGCACCAGCCAGCTGATGTACGGCATGCCGGACCGCAGCCACATCGGCAAGCATGAGTACTTCATGTATGCCACTGACAAAGGTGGGCTTTTTGCCGTGGATGCTTTCGAAATCCACGTCCACAAACGCCCGCATGGGGACAAGTCTCCGGTGAAGTTCAAGGCCAGGCTGGAAGGGGACCACAATGCGGTGGTGAACAACATCAATAAGAAGATCATGCTGGTGAAGAAGCTGGCTCTGGCGTTTGGCGACAGGAACAGCAGCACCATCACGGTGCAGGACATCGCCAAAGGCTCCATCGTAGTGGAGTGGACAAACAACACGCTGCCCCTGGAGCCCTGTCCCCGGGAGCAGATCCGGACTTTGAGCAAAAAAATTGCAGATGACTCCGGTGGGCCAAGCCTGGCATTCTCCAACGTCCTGCAGCCCGAGTTCAAGCCTCTGAACGTGTCGGTGGTTGGCTCCGGCAGCTGCAGGCACATCCAGTTCATCCCCGTGACGAAGGATGGAAGGGTGATCTTGGAGGCGACGCCAACGGTGGCGGCAGGCAAAGACCCCGAGAAAAGCAGCGAGGATGACGTGTACCTGCACACTGTCATCCCTGCCGTGGTGGTGGCCGCCATCCTCCTCGTGGCTGGCATCATCGCCATGATCTGCTACCGCAAGAAGAGGAAAGGGAAGCTGACCATCGAAGACCAGGCCACCTTCATCAAGAAAGGCGTGCCCATCATCTTTGCCGACGAGCTGGACGACTCCAAGCCCCCGCCGTCCTCCAGCATGCCCCTCATCCTCCAGGAGGAGAAAGCCCCGCTACCCCCCCCAGAGTACCCCAACCAGAGCATGCCCGAGACCACGCCACTCAACCAGGACACCATCGGGGAGTACACGCCGCTGCGGGACGAGGACCCCAATGCCCCCCCCTACCAGCCTCCACCCCCCTTCCCCGCTCCCATGGAGGGGAAAGGCTCCCGCCCGAAGAACATGACCCCGTACAGGTCTCCACCGCCCTATGTGCCCCCTTAACAAACGGGAGGCTC
>NW_010113010.1:58671-100496 GCF_000699245.1 Pterocles gutturalis | reverse complement strand
TATATATATATATATGCTAAATTTCATGCCAATCTCTGACATAACTATCTAAGAAACATCAACTGTGATTCTGTCTTAAGAAAATATCAGATTTTTCTTCTGTTTTTTTTTTTGTTTGTTTGTTTTTTGTTTGTTGGTTTTTTTGGAGGGGGTTGTTTTGTTGTTGTGGTTTTTGTTTGTTTGTTTTTTTTAACTAGTTTTATATATGAATTGACAGAATCTCTGGCAAATTCTACTAACTGTGGGCCAGGTCCTGAGCTTCTAAAGCCTGTAAATCTTTCAACCTGCAAAGCCCAGGGTAGACTCCCTAATTACATCCCCTGGGTAGAGGATGACTAATAAGAAATAGAAATCATGGTCCTATTGCTTTTGATGCTGACTAAGAGAGGTCCCGAGGCTCAGAGGGAGAAGGAAGGTAGTGTTGCATGGAGAATTCTCCATAAAGCTACGACTAGAGCTGCAGCTGGGGCAACTGTTTTCCTGCAGTTTCCACTTCTGGACTCTAACTGGGACAAAAAGTTCCAGATGCAGTTTGGTGGGACTTCAGCTTTATTCCACACCTCACCGGTTTTTGTGATCCTACTTTAATGTCTGCAATTGCGTTGAATCCCCATCTTGTCACTTGTCACATTATGTAGAGACAAGGCCATTTCTACTGTATATCAACAAGTGTTACAGGCTAGTGGCACACGTGTCATCGTGGTGGAAATTATAATTTTAATAAATGCTGTTCAGTGTTTGTGAAACTTTCTGAAGTGTTGTTAGGGGAAATATTATGCTGTCTTTATTTTGTTGCTGGTTGGTTCTTTTGTCTATAGTTCTTCCCATAGGCGAGGAGGTCACAGTAGACCTTTCTGTACCTTCCAATATCAAGTGACACCAGGTTTACATATTTTCCATTACTGTAGCAAAACCAGAAAGGTTCCTGTTGACTATAATTGTTTTATAAGCAAGACTAGCTATCAGTTTTGCTAGCTGCTAAGGTGCTTCCCAACAAAATACCTTGCTTCCAATTGCTTATAACTTTTTAAAGATCCTAATGGCTTTATTGAGAAAAATCACAAAAATAAGTGGAGTATGGAATAAAGCTACAGCCCCACCAAGCTGCATCTGTGACTGCTTGTCATATAAGGAAGACTTGCTATCTCAGGCTGGCATCTCCATTGTCTCCATCTCAGCTACAGCTCTCCTTATCTGTTTACTGTTAACAGTCAAAGGTAAATAACTGATGTAATTTGAGGGCCGACTAAATCAGCATCCTTAAACACACTAATGTGGAGATAGAGGCAATCATCTCAGTGACCATTAAATTACATGACAGAATATTCCTCTGTTCAGCAGAAGTGACATGGTAATACTTCTTGGGTTTCAACTTGTTGTTGCTGTTAGTTTTGTGTTCGGGTTGCTGTTTTTGGTTTTTTTTTTTTTTTTTTTTAATACCTGAAAAACAGAACATAAAAACACTGTTAAAAGCGCAGTTGATTTCCTTTGTATGTACGTACAAAGATGCGGTCTTTAATCATACGTCACACTGAAATCCTAGGGCCTGAGCAGTGAGGCCCTGAACCAAAGCTGACCTCTAGGTGAACCTCACAACCTAACAATATACCTAATATGTATCATATTGATCACATATGCAATGTATAACCTTATGAATATATGCCAATTTATAAAAGATTTTGTTGTAACGCTTATAGAGCATTGCTGCAGTGCTTGCTGTAAGATAATAATTGTGTAACGGTAGCCCCACTTGCCAAAGAGAGATAAACCTATCTTAAACCCTCAAACAGACCTCTACGTGACAGAAGGTAGCAGGGTGGTGACGGGCTTTGTTTAGAGATGCATAATCAAAGACAACCAGATACCTTTACTTCCTAACTTTTTCTCAGGTTCTGGCCAAGCGGGGGAAAAAGTTAACAAGGAAAAAAAAAAAAAACCACACCAGATGTTTTTCGCAGCTTAAGATAGAAAGTTGTTTGTTTAACTGTATAAAAGCGGAGACTGTTTACAGGGAAATTTGGAAGAGTCCTCTATACAGTGGACGTGCTGTATGGAGATCTCCCAATTGGCGGGATGAGTTCTCCAAATCCTTCGCTGTAAATGGGCTCCCCAGCGTCTGCGGATCTGGATGACGGTAATATAGGGCAACTGGTGATCTATCTTTCTTAATCACTATCGCTAACTCTGTGTAGTAATGATTAGGTGCATTACCTTATTTTGTGCTTGCTATAGTAGTTTGCTTGTTGTCTTGCTGCTTTACCTTATCTTGCTTTATTTTCTCTGTACTATTTTCCATATTACTTTGTCTACTTTTTTTGTTTGCTTTTTTTTTGGTGCCTGTGTCCTCTGTGCTATCCCCATCGATTGGCAAAACACACACATTTTTATTTTTGCAACGGGCTTTAAGAGATGTAAGATACTCTTGAGAGCAATCAGAGTTGTGTAGAAAACTCATGTGCTGGGCTTGCTTGGGATCACAAAGTGGATGAGGGAAGGGAATGCTAGAAGACAAGGGAGAGCCTCATAGCTGAAACAGTCAAGTGCTGACCTGGGAAACTAGGTTTTGTATCAGTCTCTGCCACAACATTCCTATATGTTGCTAGGGAAGCTGCTTAAGCTACACTGTTAACAGTAATTGCATGTCCTGCATATTCTTGAGACACTGATTTGCAGATGTGTTGGATACTTAAAATTGCAACTAAAGTTACTGGAGCTGTGCAAAAAAGATTAAATTCTCAAAAATCTCTAAAATTCTTTTAAAATTCAGTGTCTGGTTTTCCTTACCTGGACACTCAAAATCAGTAGACATTTCTGATCTTTTTGTTTTCATCCTTAATTCTCCATCTGTAAAATGGAAATAATGGAATTGCTTCACATAAATTGTTTGTGCGGAAAAACCCCACTGTTTCAGATATTTTGGGAGTGCATACCCTCAGAAATTAAACAAGGAAATTAATACGCCTGGCTTTACAGAAGGAATTGAAAAGTGTCACTTTCTTAAAATTATTAAGACATGAGGTCACAAAACAAATGAGGCAGACTTCCTACAAAAGGAAAATAATTTGATCATGTAATTAAACCCCACATTGTCACCATATAGCTCAATGAGTGAAGTAATCTTGCACAAGCAACCTTAATTCTGGCACCATTTAACTTACCCATTTTGAACTTTGCTTTCCAATAACAGTTTATGTGTGAGCACGTGTATGTGTAATATAGCATAGGCTGCTCCCAGTGTAGATGCTGTTTTACTTGACATCATCATACTGTATACTCACCCCTGAAAGAGCACTGATAATTATGAACTAATCCTGTTTACTAAGTCTTAACACTTTCACAGTCTAGATCCATGACAAGAACATGTTTTAATTATTTAGTGAAGTAGTTTACATAACGCTTGTTTGGAGCTCTAGAGCCTGCAGACAGCATTTTGGCACTGATATTTTCCCTGATGGAAAGTTACTTCTGTAACTGTCTGTGGATTTGCAAAGCTCATCGTATTTTCCTCTGGTCTCGATATAGTACTAGATCTCTCTTGCAGGAATACGGTGTTATTCAGTGTATTCACCCCAGGGGATGGGAAGTATTTTAAAGTGTCTGCTGATAAAATGTGGATTGAAAAATACCTTTTTCACATGCTTGCTAGCAGATATTAATTTACATTTGGTGTTATGATAAAGTTGGGTTTGCAGATCAGGAGAAAGGTATCCTGACAGATTTTTTTTTGCATCGCTTGTTCCACATGAATGCAGTGAGAGTGAGGGAGTATTCACATAATTCTGCTTCTCTAATACTGAGGCTTCTGGCTCCCTTGTGGTTTCCATTGCTTTCTAAAAAGCCTCTGCTACATGAGAGCAAAGTAAGCTTTGCTTACAGACTTCCCTGTTGGCATGGGCTTTTACCCACAGCGAGTTTGTACCACAGTCCCACCTCCAGTGATGGGAAGTTAGACTTCCCTGAGCGTCCAGACCAGCATTGGTTTCCTTTGCAGTGCTACCACTATCATTAAGAGACCTAGAAGTTCTCAAATGGCTTTTGTATACCATCAATTACATCAGATTATTGCTAGAAAATCAAAAGCATATGAGAGAGACACAATTGTAGGATCTGACCTCCTTCCAAAGTAGAGAAAACAAACAAAACCAAACAGAAGAGAGAACAGTGAATATGACTCTTTGGGGAAATGAGAATGTAAACTTGCCTTTTAACTTCAACAGTATTTTTTTAAGGAGAAAGGAACATTTTTTCTTCAGAGCAAATCCTGTAACCTTCATTTAACCAGTAAAAAATGACTGAGGTGGGCAAGATTATGAAGGTGAAGTTCTGACAGATATTCTTCTATCCCTGCTAGGACAAAGGTTATGCTCTCGTCTTTTGTGTTTCATGCCATTTTCTTCCAGGCAGCTGAACCATTCCTTCTGAAAGGTCTCTTTGGTCTGGGGCCCCTAAAAGCTCATATAATATCTTCAGCAGGTTTGTGTTTCTTGTCTCTCTCTCTCCTTTTCTTTTTTGTTTCTCCCACTGAAACCCATTTTGAGCTTCTTTAAGGGCTTGAGGTGCGTAAGCTTATAAAATTGTGGCAGCAGCAACAGCCTTGAAGAGGATACAATAACTGCTGTACATCTGCTACGAGGTTCTTAAGTATTTGCGGCATGCTGGCTTAAGCCTGTCAGTTTTTGTAAGGGCTACCTGTTACAATGCACCTAATTAGCTTACTGGCTATTTGGAGACAGCTCTACTGGTTTTTCTATCATCCAGTCTTTATTAAGTGAGCTGTTGCTGAGACGAATAGGTTCTTTATAATGATGAGGTCCTTTTTACGCTTATTAGTCCTTAAAGCAAGCCTCTTCTTATAGAACAAAGTTCTCTCTCTCCCCCCCCCTCTCTCTTCCCCTCTCTCATTTTTTTTTTCTTAGGACTTACAGTGGAAGAAGTAAAGCAGCTTTTTTCTGCTGAAGTATTTTATTAAAAGTTTTAGTGGCTGCACTAAGAGCAAGGTGCCTGTGCCTTTAATCATTTTCATCTTTAAAACAGAACCTTATATTTTCACATCTTCAGCTGTCCCAGAGGGCAGCTAGGCCATCTTTAACAACATTAATTTCTCTTTATGACAGGACTAGTGCTGCCCCAGGTCTTCAGAACTGCCTAAAATGTCTGGAAAAGTAGATAATGAAGAGGATATTAGAATTGTAAACAAGAACAATTTGGTAATAAAACCCATATATTTTCTCCATAGGACTTTGGGCTTAATATTGCAGCAGCAAAAGTGTCACGAGTCATAATTTGTTGATGGCCACTGTACATTAGTTACTGTAGGAGCATGTGCATAAAGGGCAAGAACTATTGGCTTTGCATTAAAGAACATCTAAGATGGGTAATACTAATTTACTTGTTTTGATTAATCTCTTTTGTTTTCTTTTATTGAAGAATAATCCACACAGAAAAACATTGCACATGTTCTGCATTGTAAATCCTCCAGCTGGTTAGGAAAGGCTGATTTCTGTATCTGGAAATGCTAGCCAAACACCTCAGCACTGTTGCCCGCCTGAGCTGGAGCAGTCCCCTGCCTCAGGAATTAGCCTCATCTCCATGACATTGCAGCGTGGTGCAGATTCCTGAATAGAGAGCCAATTGAAAGACTGAAATTCTAGTATCTTTTCTGGTATGATTATGTAGTTTACTAGCTGCACATCCCTGCCTCTGCCTACCCATACATCCCTTATTGCCGACAGGGTTTACGAGTGTAATAAGATGGGGTAAGAAATAGTAGATTTTTCCCAAGAAGCCAAGCACAGCTCTTTGTCCGCAGAGAATGTGGGAGGGAAGTATAAAACGGTAAGCGTTGTAGTCTGCAAATGTCATAAATAGGGCTATCTTTTCATCTTAAGGTGCACAGCCACTGAGAAAGTTCATGCTATACTTAACCTTTGGCCCTCTGCTGATCTTTTGTTGCTCTGTGTTAGTGTGCTGAAATCTGAAAACATAATCCTTATAATACCTACCACCTTTCTTTCAATAGTACGGTTTTTCTTCATAATTTGCATCTGCTGCTGTTAGCAGCCTGAGCAGTCCAGCTTCTTCTCCCCAGTCACCAGATTTTAGACTTACTGGATAAAATACAACCAAAAAGAGGGACAAACAAAACCAAAACCAAAAACCCCAGACCGTATTGACATATTTCATATTAGTTGACAGCAACATTGCGTGTTTCCTGTTAGAAAGTTATAGGCTTAATCAGTTGTCTTGTTTACTCAGAGTATGCAGTATTTCAGCACTAAATGTTTTAAGCTAATTGGTCCAATACTAAAGTATCACATTATGCACTTCAGTGAGGAAAATAAATTGGCTGCATTTTCTGAGATTCTTTTTAGAGTATATGCATCCCCCCCCTCTTCTCCCCCCCTCTCCTGCCGCCCCAGAACAACTGCTTTTCTGTCATTAATTCAACATCAAATTATTTCCTTGGTGAATCAGTCCTGAGGCTAATGAGCTGCCTGTGCTTGCAGTTTGCTTCATTGTTTTTAGTGGAGTTTCAGATGAGGGCATATCACTTTAAGGCTCAGTGGTGATAGCAACATCATTCCCCAGACAGGGCTCACTCAGCCTTGATACAAACTGAAAGGCTAAAATGAGCACTCTTCTATTATTTAGGCACCTGTCCAGAGGTTGGAAGAAATCCTACTTGTGCAGATTTAGCTAAAGAAAGCAGAGATAACCACCTTGCCTTCTGTGTCTAATAAGATGTGAAAGGGGAGAAATAATGAGTATTACACTGTATTTCTCATGTAAAAGGCTGCGAAATAATACTCTCTGAACACTGGCAGTGATTCCAGTCATTTTCAAATGCAAAGGACTATTTGTTTCCAAATTACACCAGCCACTGGAATGCATACATATATGGCTCCAAAATCCTCATTTTGCAAAGTAAAATTACCTTTCGGTAATTTAGTCACTGCAGGCTTTCCCCCGCTGCCTGGTCAGGAGCTATCAGATAGCTTGCAGCTGCAGGCTGAAACGGGACCATTTTTTTTCAGGACAGGCAGTTAGTTAGTAGAGCCATCAGTGTGGCATCTGTCATCCCGCTAGGCCCAAATTGTTTTCTATGATGGATGTCACAGTCTGTATGATCAAAATAGGAGCCCTGCTGCTTTTAATTGCAAAATCGGAGTACTTGCACATTTGTTATTATGCTGAGGTTATTACCTCACACAAAATGAATTAACAGGTGAAAATAATTGATGAGAGGAGTCTTGGGATTTTTAGCCTCTTCAAAGAGACTTTGTAATTATGGCATAATGAATGTTCTGAGACATATCTGTGGGGGGCAGCATGAGACCACCAAAGATCTCTTTAGATTGATGATAAATTCACTGAAATCTACTGTAATACTGCTTAAATTTACTCAGCAATTAGTTTAATAGGCCTACATGATTCATGATAACGTAGTGAGAATTTTTAAATAAGTTTGTTCCATCCATTTATAAATTAAGCCACTTACCTCAGCTTTCTTCTCAAGGTGTTGGAATATGTTAACTAATCAGACTTTCTGAAACAAAGATGATGTTGGGCAGGGATTTTGGTTACTGGAATACATTTCTATTTAAACACTTTGCTGCTTTCATCTTACACAATGCAAATCTTCCCCCCCCCTCCCCTGCCCCACTCCACCACCATCCCTTCAACTCCTCTCACCAAATTTTTGTCCAAATATAGTACTGATAGTCCGTTAACAGAAGGAGACTGTGCAGTTGTCTTGTGAAGTAAACCGTTCAAGCATTTTGTAATCTGAAGTAATTGTTCCTGGCTTTCTGAACGCTATTCCGTTCAGACTTGGTCATGTTTCAAATCCATTCAGGCCCTGAGTACAGCCAGAGTGATGCACTCCAGTCCATCTCTCCACTCCCTCTGACACTCTTTAGTTGCACAAGGTGTCTGCAGCACAGCGCGCTTTCTCACCAGGCTGTCCTGCTGATGCTGAGGGGGAAATATGCTTTTGTTTTATTTTTGAATTCCTGTATTAAACAAGCAGGGCTGGCTCACTGAGGAGCAAGTTTGCATGTGATGTCCATTCAATTAAGCACATAAACAGATTTTAAATATCAGATTTTAAAAGTGACAAAAAGTAAAAATTGTCTGATTAATTCAATAACTAGTAAATAATTCACTGTATAAAACTCACAGGGGAAAGCCTCCACATGGTGTATGAGCAAAGTTCATCCTTTTTTCTGTTGCGCATTACGTTATTGACATACCAGATACATTCAAACACCTCAAGGTTACTCATTAATTTGCGAGAGCTGAAATCTAATTTAATTCCAGCTACTACTGACATCCTGAAGATTCTACAATAGAGTTTGTAACAGATCTGCCTTCAGTTCAGACTGTGGGCTATGGGAAATATGCGACAGAGGAAGGGAGAACTTGTTACTAATTAGAAAATAACGAAAAGAAACCTATCTCTGGAACTTGGCTGATAGGTCACATGGGGCTTTTCACTAATTTACTATACTTCCATAACCTCTCTCCATGCCTGCAATACATTATTTATTATCATCCCAGGTATAAGGCACACAAAGATTAGATATAGACAGATATGCACACAATTTACTTTCTTCACAAGACAATGACACTTTGTATTATGAGAATTCCGTTTATTCTTGGGAGAATTTCTAACTGTAGCTTTGAATGGTTTTCTAAATAATACGTACATCACCCTAGTGAGCTAAAATGACATGTATCATTGGGACACGCAGTGGATGTTCAGTTAATTCCTTTAAAATTCTGATTCTCTTCCCTCATGCACACACCATTTAAAAAAAAAATAAAATCTTTGTAGTTTCTTCTTTATTTTATTGTAGCTACATTTTACATCAGTACTTTTGTCTCTTTTTCTACATCATGCATTCTTTTCAGATTTGCTGTCAATGTTTGGTATTTAAAAGTATATAGTATCAAAAGGTCTTGGTAAAAGAAAAAGAAAATGCCTAGCAAGAAAATATAATAAATGCAAGACAAGTAGTGGATTGCCCCACATGTGAAGCAGACTGTGGTAACTCATATCAGGCTTCCTGTCACTTGCTGAGACATTTTTCATAAACCCTCACGCACTTGCATTTATCTTCTGTATAAACCCCAAGATGAATTCTCCAAAGACATTAACAATAGATAAATGCTTATTAAACAAAACAGTCTATTCAAGAATAAGTATAGCATCTGTGTGAGACACAGTAAGATGTTTATAAAATCGAATATACATTATGTCTTTTGGCTTGTTGCTATATACTGTTCTATGAGAATTCTTTCAGCAATTTCTTATAATCCTAATGAACAAGAAATAAAAGACCACCAGAAGCTCTAGTTTAAAGGATATCACCCCTGGTGCCAGTTTGATTCATAATATATAGGTGGATTCTCTGGATAACTTATAATATGGTAGCATTACAATTAGGGAGAAACAGGTCCAAGGGAAGATGACTCTAGATATATTTTGTGTCAGTGAACACTACAATGTTGTTATGGGAGTCCTTTTGTTAAAAGCATTTCGTCTCATAACTTAACTTAAAGAACAATAGAATGCACCATTTCTGTCCCTGCGGAATTCTGAAACAAACCCATGTCTTCTACAAAAAAGAACAGCAAAAAAACCCCACAAAAACACAAAGGAAAAAAAAATCCATCAGAATTTTACATGCTTTATGATAGCTTTAAGACAAATGATACACAAAAACATCCTGCATAATTGACTTCAAAAGCGAATAGCAGTTGTCTCCTTCTTTTGACTGCACTGTGCAAGTGCAAGTGTTTATACGGTGCCCAGTGACTACAAACAGTTTCAAAAAAAGTGTTGTTTTTATAAATTTGTTTTTATAGCTACAGATTTGATGTGTTGTTTAACTATCATGGAATGTAAGATGGACAGAATAAAAATAGCTGCATTATTCATAGATCACCATGAAATATTGGGAAGGTTATGGTTTGTGAATTACATCAGCAGGCAAATCCAAATCCTACAATTACTATCTAAAATTGCAAGGTTAATATGTAATGAGGTTGCAAATTAATCTCATGGATGACGTAAGAACGTTAGCATTACGTGTAACCTTGGTCCTGATAGCCCTTTCATTCAGTAATTAAACTGAATTTGACTCTGGGTCTGTTTTCTTTAGATGGCCCCTATTCCTGAGTAATGCCCCATAGGAGCCCCACACTGCTGATGTATTACATTAATATATCATCAGAAGCAGTTGTCATTCCAATGATATATTAGTGTAATACATGAGAATGAGGCTCACTGATGATGTATTTAGTCCTTACAATATGGCATTGTCCAGGGAAGCAAGGGTCCAATAAGAGATTCATTACAATTACAGTATGAAGTCAGCTAATGCACTGCAGGTTGGGAGATGCATTTCTGGTACCGAGTAGGTAATTTTGATGCTAAATTGGATGTCTTGTCATTGTTTCTGGTGCTGCAGACTACAAAATTTGTGACTGCAGTTGAAAATAATTCCAAAAAATGGACAGGGCTTCTCATAGCTTTACTTACATCTTTTTTTCTGCTGTGTTGCTCTTCATGAGCTGTGTATAAACTGTAGGCTATTGTTTCTTTTCTCTTCCTCTTGTTTCTGTTCTGTTCTGAAACTGTGAGCATCTTAGACCTGGAACCTGCATTTCATGAGTGATTGGAAAGCATTTCTCACTTCCTGGAATCTCCCATAAACAACTATTAATTAAGAATAATGGTAAGATCTGCATCCTGTTTTGGGTACTAGCTTGACAGCTTGTTATCAGAGCTTTCATAGGTGCTGAAGCCATCCTTCCTCAGTAAAAAAATAAAGTTTCTGGTATCACTGTGAGTGATATTGCTGAAATAACAAGTCCTTTCTCACTTTTTGCTTTGTGAAGGCTGCAGGTGGATGTTTATTTCCCCTCCTATGAGAAGTGGTCATTATTGACAGAGCTACCAAACAAGGAAGTTTTTAAGAAAACCATTTTGTTTAATGGTTACTAATACATTTTCTGCTAATAGACCGTGCAAAACATACTCTAAATGTAGATGAATTAGAGACTTGTATTCAGCACACTCTATTTATCCCCTGCTGCTTTTTCTGAGAGTAAAAGAAAGAGGAAGAGGAAAAAATTGAGACTTTCAAATGTCTATAACATAGGGATAAAAGAAAGAGGGATTTTTTTTTGCGCGGGAAAGCAGTTACTGCTCACTCTCCTAGAGCCTTTGATTGCATTGTAAATAAAACGGTAGTACTAGTCATCCTGGATATAAGATGCATTGAGCTACTAGCTGGAAGGACAGTTGAGAAGCTAAATTTATGGTGGCAAACCCTTAGGTTGGTGATGGCTGGACACAGAATGAAGTGATATGCTCAGTCATGGAAGAGGAAAGGAAAATGTGCAGAAGTTTTGTATCATCTTCTGGCCAAAGTATGCCACTGAAACCATGTTTTGAATAAGTTTCTTGTCCTTCATGTCCTAGGATGATTATCTTGGGCAGAAGAAAGAAAAAAACAAAACAAAACAAAACAAAGAAGAGAGGGAAAGATATTGAAATATAGGGCATCCTGATGAACTTCAATTGGCAGTGGCCTCTGGGCCAGGAAACTCGATTCCACTTCTGCAAAAGCAAAGGCGAAAGAAGGTGAATGTGGTGGGTAATGGAAATGATAAGTGACAATGGGGTGAAGAGGGGTGCAATTATCATCAGTAGGTTTGCAATGATCAACATATGTGGGGATAATGCCCCTGCATGTATTTTAGACACGTATCTGGAATTTTTAACTAGTTAACATGATTGCTAGCAATTTGTAGAGTAATGGTAGCTATAGTTTCAACATGGACTAGTAACCTGTGTCCCCTGAATGTGAGCCCTGCAACTGCTGCGTCTTGGTTTTTGCTGATATCGGTCAGATGAAAAGGAATAAAGCTATACCTCTAGGGGCTTCATTGTGATGACCCTGATCAGCTGAGTACTGGGTTGCGTGTTGCCAGATGATGCTTGTGTTGTGTGTCTGGGTATGGAGTTCAGGATTTCCTCCAAATAAATTTCTCTTTACTTAGGGATTATATCAGCACCTGGATTTGGCCTCAGGCATGGGAAGTTGCCTGGCTGCTCTGCAATTCTAGCACCTCTGAGACAAAGATTCCAAAGCCCTTTAAAAGCTTAAAGGCCAGGTAGTCTGTGGCCTTGCGAGGCACGGAATCTGGAAGAGGAACCTTTGGCCTCTGATGTCTCTCTTCGCCCGCTCTGGTGCTAGCAGCTGGCACAACTTTAGCCTTTTTTGCTGAGACTGTTTGAGAAGAGGGATCCTACCACACGACTCCCCAGAGCTGCTGAGGGGAGGTAGATCACTCCCTGTTGTCACCTCCATGGGGAGAACAGGAGCTGGTGGAAAGCAGCTAATGTAAACCAGGTAATCTGAAAACAGGTAATCTAAGTGTGGTAACTGCAGAACAGAACTCATTTGCCCAGGGGCAGCCTGCATGCACTCTGTGAAGTGCTGTGTCTGTCTGCAAAGCATGCTGACTGCAGCCACCGCTGGCACTTCCAAACGCAGGAATAAGTCTTGAATACCCAACACATCACTTCATAACAGGAATTCTAGCTTTCCTTCAACCTGTCTGACTGGGGAAACTGAGGCATGGGCTACGAAGTGATTTGCCCAAGTTGTTACTTTCTTATTCTAACTGTCCTACCCCAGAAATATATGTGATAACCTTTATTTAATACTTTAGTTTACCTTAGGTAAGTCTTCACTAATATCCCCTCTGTTTTGAAATCTGCATGTTTGTTAGGATCTGCCTTTTCTATATTACTCAGATGAATAACTTCCTGACAATGCTTTAGCATTAGCTCTTTTATTTATAAGGACCTATTCTACAACCTAATAGAAAGAATGCAATAAATACGTTTTAATTTGTCTTAGAGTTTCTTTTTAAAAAATCTGATTTTCCTTATATCTCCTGCATTTATTAAGATTGATCATGATTGTATATAAATGTCCAATTTAGTAAGACATTATACCCAGTGCCCTTGAGTTTTCCAAAATATTATCCTCATATCAAGTGGCATTTTTCCTAGACTTGATATTAAGTAGTCTAATTCTTATCTACATTTGCTATCAACAGAAACATGAAGTATTAGACTCAATTTCCCTATATTTTGGCTGAATTAAGCTATTATCTAGATGCATGTTTGCCTAAAGGAAGCTAGTAAAAAAAAAGGAAAAGGAGAAAAAGAAAAAAAAATGTTTCAATGTCATAATAAAACAGCAGAGGAAAGGCAAATTGTAATTAGCAATTAATAGTCCAATGTAGTGGACCAATTAGACTTTGAGTATTTTATTAAATGTGTTTCAAACTCGATAAAAATGTGGGGTTTTATGCATAGCTATTACATAAACTTCTTGCTTTTCCCTCAAATGTGTTTTCATATAAACAGACTCAATTAATCGTCTAGAGAATTAGTCTTTATATAGCAAATGTACTGAGCCAATTAAATACAATGTTGATTATATATTTCTCAATTATTACACTGTTTATACTAAATTAATCAACATATCTACACTACATAAGGTAAAGTTTCCTTCTGTCTTTGTTTGACAGTTAGTTTACACGGTGGAGCCTAGTGCTGACCAAATCTAAATGGTTCTTTTGTCAACAAAGAATAAGAAAAGAAGAAAAGGTTAAACGAGCGCTAGGGGGTGGGGGAGAAGAGTAAGAAGGTACAATGTCACCTCCATGCTGTGACAGCCATGAATCAATTATTCACGTAGCAATTGGTAATATTTCTGAAATGCTGCAGACTAGGAAGAAAACGTAAAAATAATTTTCCTGGACACTTCATGATTTTTCCAAGTAAAAACCATAAACAAAACCCGAATGGGGCAAAGTATGTGTGTGGGGGAATATGCTGAAGAGATCGACAGTAGTAGAGGGATATATTATTATGGAAAATACATTCAGAAAGCTGGCGACAGAAAAAGAAAGAGTAGACAGGATGAAAGGGTGAAAGTGCTGGGCTCAGCTAGTTATAGTGTGATTAATGCAATTTAAAAAAACACACAACACATTACAATATCTAACAATACCAACATGTATTGATTTCAAATTTATTTCCTGTACAAACATTGGTAGCATAACATACAGGGAAAAAGAAGGGAGAGAAAGATCTGCAGAAATGCTTAACATCATGGCAAATGGAAGGAGAGCGACCATAACAAAAGGAAAATGAATTCTGACCGTCACTCGAGTTTTGTGCTCTCTACATTAGACCTTGCTGTAGGTATGATTTCAGAGTAGAATAGACCTTACACAAAATCATATTTTCTTAAGAGAAAAAAGAACATGAGATTTAGTATCCCCTGATAACAATGTATGGAATGCACTTTAGAGCAAAATATATTCAATCCTGACCTTAAAATAGTATTTCTGCTTACAGTGATAGGTTTTTTAGTCTCAAAGAAGTATAAAGATTCCAAGCAATGTACATTTTCTCAAAGCTAGTGCAAAATCCCAGTTCAACCATATGATATTTTATTCAATTAGAAAATAACAAACTAAAAGCTGGGGTGAATTAGAGGAAAAAAAATGCCATATGGTATGTTTTTCTCCACTTAGTTTGCAGACAAGTGACTGTAAGATGAAAGGACAAATCACAGAAATGCAGGCAAAATTTCAACCAGAGCAGTCAGTGTCTACACTAAAATAGAAGGGGTCCAATCTTTCTTTCACAGGATTATAAATGGTTTGTATGGGCTGTAATGAGAGACCCTTCAAGGGAAGAGCAGGGCCCCAAACTTTTTATTTTTAACTACTTAACCATCTGACTTTTTACTCTCTAATTTTCCCTGCTCCCTCAGATCTTTGTGTGACTCCCCGGTTTGTCATGCATTCCAAGCCACAGGATGTGTCAGCTTAGTGATATTCATTAGCTGGTCCGTGCGCCTCCCAGCTCCTACAGCCTCCCTCTTCCCGGCTCTCATTTCCCTCTTTCTCATCCAGGAAACGTCCCTTTTTCACCACTGCTTTTTTTCCCCTCTCTTTTCCGGTTGTCCTATCTCTTCCCCGCGAGAGGCTGTTTTTTCTAGTTTTGCACACTCAGTCTTGCTTCCTCCTACCCTTTACTCCCCTTAAGAAGCTTTCACCTTCACACACACAAAACCTAAATTGCACACTGCAATACAAATTAAACCCCCAAATTACCAAGTGCAAAATTAGCATTAAAAATCATAAGACAACAAACAATAGGGCTTTTTATGTGATTTTTGTAATTCTGTGAAACTAGTTACTTTGGCAATTATTGTTTGTGCCTCATTAGCATGCAAAATGGTTTTTTAGACTAACCCACACACAAAAGAAACCATTTGTGATGAGAACTGTGCTTTGTTTAATGTTAGACACCATTGTATTTGCTTTCCTAATATAACAGTTCTAATTAGTACCTAGCACTCATCCTGAGTTTTTCAGCTTGAAAACGCGGAAGGTGACAATTGAGTCACAATTCCATGGCACTCTTTGTCAGTACCTGTCAAAATATAGCAAAGTCTTTAGGAGTTGTGATCTAAATACTAAAGATGTTAACAGTCCAGAAAGAATCTCTCTCTAGGTAATTAAAAAAAAACCAAACCACAACCTTTTTTTTTTTTTTTTCCTCTGGTTAAAAGCATAACATTATTAATACTTCATGGTTAAATGTGGTCTTGGCAAGACTGTCATCCGTCCGAATACTGACTTTGCATTTGTTTTATCATCTGACCTTTATCTGTTCACCCAGTTCTTTAATTTTTAGTGATTCATTAGAACTGCATGGGTGAATTAGTGACACAACTTGGAATCGGTTCATCAGTATATGCAAACTTTTCAAAGGTGCTCACTTGTCTTTGAAGAAGAATATCTAAAAAAACCCCAAAACCTCACTCCAGAACTGATCATGATCCATTTAGATCATGAGTCCACTTAGCTTAGGTTTTCTGACTTTGGCTTAAATCCTTCACAGAGCAGCTAGATGGAGTGGTAGGGGAAACATGAAGACTCCTGCTGAGGGGTTGTCTCCAGCTTCATGTTTGTGTATGAATAAATCAAGAAAGAGCCAGTCCAGTGACACTTTGTCAGTGTTGCTTTGTAATTATCACAGTATGGAGTGATAATGTTGTGTGTTTTCTTTTCAGTAATAGATATTTATAAAGAACTTTGCCATTCACAGGCATAGCCTGTGTGTTGGCTCATAAACACCAGACTTCCATATTTTCTAGTTTGCTTAGACCCACTGAGAAGCTGACTATCGAAAGCAAAATTGCTCACTTGGCCCCCATAATTCAAAACTTCCCTCTCAACTGGCCCCTTTATAGCTCATTAACTTCCAAGGAAGGACATTTTTGATGTGTTTTATTCTATTGTGGTTTCAAAGGACTGAATGCAAGGAGCCCTGAACACTTTTTCATTGCTGGTACCTAGTCTTGACGATGTTGCACTGAAACCAGCTGGTACACCTGCTGACTTCAGCAAATACAAACCAGAGCCATCAGTTATTCTGTGCCTCAGTCTCCATCCTGAAGATGAAGACAACCTCATGACTGGACTCACACAACAATGACCCTGACTTCAGAGGTGACATACACCAGTATGCGTACAAAGTTTATTAAGTCAGCTTGTCCTCATCTCTCACTGTGGGTCTTTAATTACAAACTCAAGTTGTTCACGCCATCCAGACTTTCCCAGTGGAAGATGCATTTTCACAAAAATAAGTCAGCTGAAGAGAAAGCATACAGATCAGGGATGGAGGTGGAGGAAAATGTGGATGTGGCCCCTGGTCATGGGTTCTGCAGCTTCCCCCTCCACTATCTCCTTTTGTCACTGCTTCAGGAAGAGGATTATCCTGTCTTTTCTCATGGTGTTATGTGTTGCAGTGTCTGTCTGATACAGTGCCTGAATCTCAAGATTTGCAGCTGCGCTTATCCTTTTTAGCCGAGTGGGTGTACACACAAAACACAAGAGTTTGGAAGTCAGTTCTCATTCTATACCTGTGAATTGATATTGGCACATGATAAACAATAGCATATTCAACACTTTACATCTATCATTAGTTTGTTCTTTACATGGATAAACCGGGTACCTCTATGGCAACTTTATCAAAAGAAGATTTTGTTGGTAAGTGACAGCAAAAATAAGAATAGGGGAGAAAGAGAGAAAATTACAGACAGAAACTGAACTAAGACACTAGCTTCTGAATGAGGCTTGATTTTTATTCTTCATGGTCAGGTTACGCGGTCTTTTAAGGCATTTAGGTGACTGTCTATCTACTCACAAGTGTTCCGAAGGTTCCACTAGCTGGTTTGAAATCTAGTTTAAGACAAAATACAGGAGACTCCAAACCCAGATATGTTATTTGAGAACGCCCTTTGCAACAAAGGGCTAATTCTGCACATGCCTATGCGTAATGCAGCCTGCACAAAAAGCCATGGAGTCATGCATAAGGTTCACAACTAAGGTAGAAGAAGCTGGCTCCATATTTTTAATTTCCTAGCAGATGCAGGAATTTCATTGCAAATAAATGTCTCAGCCACATATTCTGAGAGGAGATTTATCAGTCTCTTCTAAAAAGTTTCTCTACTTAATATAATTCAATAAGCTATAAAAAAATACTTACAGTTAAATAGTTTATGCATATAATAATCCATAAAATAATCAAGAAAATAATTGAATAAATAAAATAATGACATGAGTAGACTTTAGGAAAGTTTACATGACACAATGAAGCATGCATCGGGCCAGGAGCATGGTTCTACCTCTACTTGGTGCTCTGCAGAGAGACTAGGTTGTGCCCCAGGAGTGATGTAGCTGCATGGGTGGCTCAAACTGAGTCTAGCTACTCGATCAATTAGCTTAGACCCCAGACGATAGTGGTCAGTTGTCAAAGACATCTGTCTGATTGCTTCAGAAAAAGACCCAACTACTAGACGACACCTCTAGAAAGTAAGGGGTTTGTTTTATTGTTGCTATACCTCTCTTTCTTCCAGAGGAGGAAAAGGACATGGGATGAAAAGAGCAACGACTGTTGCAGAGAGAGGTCAAAATGATGCTTTGGTAAATCTCCTCACATCTCCCCAGAAGCAGCCATCATCACCCATCCTTTCCTTTATTTTCCATATTTTAATCTCTCTCCTGAGAATGTTGCATTCTTAATAAGCTGTTATTAAACAGCTACCTGTCTTCCTTCTTCTATTTTCTGTGATAAGGTCGTATCCTGTTGGAATGATAAAATACAGTGTTTCCTGAGGCACCGAGAAACTGACTGTGCTGGTGTACAGGGCACCCCACCACTCTTGCCACCCCAGTTCAAAGCTAGTGAGTTCTAGGCTCTAGAGCCCCTCAGCTCAAGTGTCTGGTTTCCTACCTCTGCACATAGGACTGCCTAAGTAACTCCTCTAATTAGTCAAACATTTTTACCATCCATTAATATATTTCTATGTCTTTCTGTCCCATCCTGCTCTTTTTGCAAAAGTAGATGCCTTCTACCTGCCTTACCATAGAAATCTTGGTGAAGTGATCTGAGAACACAACCCTGAGCAAGCGGAAACAGAAGGTCCTCAGCTCTTTGCTCCATCAGCACTAGTACATGCTTCTTTGAGCTGTGCTACTTGCCGAATCCAGATTAGATCGGGAATCCATGAATGGCATTGTGCTGTGTGCCAAGAACATTACAGCTACATCCATGCTAGTAGATGGACATGGCCAGAGACCATTCGTGAACAGCAGGACTTAGAGCTTAAATCCACACAGTCAGGCTCTCTTTTCCCCGGAAAAGGGTGAGTATGTCCAAATGACCTATTTTAAATGGTTCTTTTCCCTGGCATTATCTAGAAGAGAGGTGGTTAGCTGAGGCCAAAAATGGTTCCAGAGACTGTGTTAGCAATTTAATTGTATGGACAATCATGTCTCAGTGATTGAGCCTACAGAATAGATGTAGGCTATGGATCTCAGTTTATCCCTGTAGAGAATGGGCTTAGTGACACAGTATTGTGTGCATTGCAGGCTGGTTGTGAAGTTTAACTGATATTAATAAAATATGCCAAATCCTTGCATACAAAATTCTACATAAGTAATAAGTATTAATAAACATGATTATATTAAACCAAGTCTGTTTTCAGTCATGTTTTATAAGACCACAGTTGTAGCAGTAAGTGAGCTTTCATATGAAAGATCAAACATTTTGCCTTCCATTGTAAGCCATTCTTTGTAAGCTTTTCCAATAAAAACAGCAGAATATCTCATACATATTGAAATTCAACAACATTCTTAAAGATGAAGTGTTCATTTGCAAATAGCAAGTAATAATGCTGAATTTCTCTTTACCAGACAATTTTAAACATGCATTTCAAGCTTAATGTTATCAATAAGTAACAAATTAGTAAGCTTAAAATTTACAATAATGCAATTTGTATTTTGTACAACCACACACTAGGTGCATTTTAGCTTTAATCTAAACCTAAGTAAGTGTATTTTCCTGCATTCACATCCTCAAGCCTAACTAGTTCTCAGCACTTAAAAAATGTTTTTCATAAATTACATTCAGTGACAAGAGAGATATCAAGTGAAAGGTGGTTCTAAATCTCTGCAGCAGATTTTTTTGTTTCCAGTTCTCTATTAAGGGAAAAAACAGGTGCTTTCAGGGGTGGTTTACTAACGCTGACAATTCACATACTCTGACACAAGACTTTGCCTCTTTTGATGCCAATCTAAACTTAAAAGTACTACCAAGAGAAGTCTGACAGAGTGTGAAAATATAGAATTTCCCTCACTGATACAACTATGATGTTTTCCTTGCATTACTTCTTATTCTTTTTGGAAACTGGTATAGAAGTAACTGTTAAAAAGGAATCTTTTGATTATGTAAAGTACCTCTCTATTAAAAGAATTTTCCAGTATAATTCACATAACAACCTCTTTTTAGTGTAGACCAAACCTGGGGCTCTGGCTTTGTGTTATGGATAAATCTTCACAGGTGATATACAGGACTTAAACTCCAGTACGGAGGTTGGAGCTTGCAGTGTGTAAAGTGGGATTTCTAACTCATCTTCAGTTCACTTCAAAACTCACTCCCTAAATGACAAATATCTCAGTTCTGTGTCCTTCTTCTTTCCCTCAAAACACAGCAAAAAGCCTCATGACCCTGCACTGAATATGAGAGTCTGCATGAAGCACTATATGAAGAGCTGGTCATAGCTCCAATGGCAAAGGAAACTAAGTCTATTTGCTAAGGCGAGGGCAGCAGGTTTTGTTCTACTTATGGCTCTGTATTTGAGCTGATGGGCTCTGGCAGAGAAAGACGGCGGAGCTCATGGCTAAGAGCCTTGTGATTTTGCATTACATGCTGTAACTCATATAGGAACAAATCCTCAACACCCTGCTTGTGCTGATGAGTCCTTTTCAGTCACTGGAATAAACTCATTCTTGACTGAATCTTCTTGATATTCTTGACTTTCTGTCTTTTTTCCATTTCATTTATGTGGAACTTTCAGAACTCCAGAGGGTTCCCAGACTGGCCCCGTGACCTGCTTGGTTGCTTACTTTCTTCTTCCCCATGAAACTGTAGGCTGTTGAACTTGGTTGTACGGCTTTTGTACCCTTCCTGTATGTCTTCTTATGCAACCCAAACACAGCTTTTTAATGTCTTTCTTCCCTTTCAGCCCTGTTTCTTCCCATTTCCACCCCAAAACTCTTCTCATGAACCAAAGAAAGGGGAGAAGGGGTGTTGTTGACAGTTTCACACTGTCTTATTGATTTTTTTCCCCTCAAAAACACTTTAGGAACAACTGTGTTGATTATTGTCTTAGCCATTCAAAGAAAACTGAATAAAGACAGTTGCACCATTTCTATGAGTACCAGTAAAGGAACCCTGAGTCACACACAGCTATACATGCACGTAAGGACACAGATTATTTCTTTGAGCAACTTCAAAACTAAAATGAACTCAGTCTTTGCACAAGACATTTCCATGAAATATCATGGAGTACAAAGCCGTATATCACCTCGTTTTGGTGACAGTTATGTCCTCTTAGCTAAGGAGGAAATATTCCTCATATCCATGGGGACATACTTACAAAGCAGGTATCGGAGACAAGTGGCAATTGAGCAATGAGCTACCACAGGGCTTACTGGTGCCTGTTTATGTTGCACTTTGAGATATAAGGCCAGAGGTTGAGTGCCTTCAATCACCCAAGAAGTGTGTCAGTAGCCAAGCAAACACGTCCAGTCTGGCTTATTGCTGCTGAAGTACATTTCAGTCATTGAAAGTTTAATTACCTGAGTATGCTGAGGTCCTGTGCTCAACTCAGAAGCCTTTCTGCATTTATCTGTACCTGTGTAACATGACATTAGTTTTGGAATATCACATCTATCAATTTTAAGGAGCATTAAATGTATCAATTAATTCAAAAAAGATCTGTAAAACCAGAAGAAAAAAATGAAGGTGGCAGAGGATCCTTGTGTGTTGAACATAATAGTTTCAAGCACCTTTGAAGGTGTGTGTAGAACAGTTAAGTGACAACCAAAATCCTTGCATGCTTTGTCAATCCTCTCTGCATCCTCCAACAGACTTCAACAGGTTGGCATGTGGACAACCTGAATGATGTGACTCCCAGGCCAATTTTAGCGGTTTTTGCATGGCTGTTCTGAGAGAAGAAGGGAGAGTGAGCACAGAGATATTTTTCAGGGAAAATGTGTGCATTTTAAGATTGTCTCAGAGCTTTAAGCATGACAACGGATAGCAGAATGACAAGGAACCCTAATACAGAGGGTAGCTGGGAAGGAGGCCAAGAACTTGTAGAAAGGCATATCATGTGGGCTTGAGAAACAGGTGAGTGGAAAGGAAGGAAGGAATTCTCTTGTCATGGGAGGACAACCTGGAACACTGGAATAGGGGAAGTGGAGATGCATGAAACTTTGTGTGTGAAGGATGAGTGTGGGGCTCACAGGGATAAACTAGTTTTGAGTTGTGCAGGAGTGTGGAGCTTCCTCTGAAAACAGGGAAAAACATGAGGAAACATGGAACTTTTACGATTCAGTGGAAGAGAACCCTGGACTTGTATTCAATTGCAATAATTAGACATCCACAGAGTTACAAAGTTTGTTAAAATTAATAGCTTCAGAAGGTTTCTTTGTACCATTTTTTCACACTGGCACAGATTAGGTTTTGTAAAGGTTATGCATCTTCTTTCTGGGGTCTCTACAGTATACATAGTGGGCTTAAACTCTCTCTAAATAAGTTTCTAAATGCTCTCTTTCTGAGAATGATTTAGGAGACAAAGAACTTTCCTTAGACTCCAGGAGCATTAGAGTCCAGGTGCTCTACCAACACCTGTTTGGATGTTAAGGCTATTTCTAAGCACAGCACACAGGAGAGGCCTCCAAGCTTGTGCCTGGATGAGCCAGTGACACGCAACGTCCCCACTGGGGGCTGGATTTCCCGTGGAGGAAAGCTGTACATCCATGACAGCTCTAAGTCATAATCTTCAATAGAAGTCCTTGCCCTGGACAACCAGGAGAGGAAGAACGTCAGATGTGATCCAGCTCTGTTAGAAGCTCAATTTGGATATTATCTGAAGCCTTTTGTTACCAATATAAGGCAAAAATGGAAAGAACACATTGTATTAGAAACCACCATATTTCATAGGAAGAAAACTGGAGGAGTAACGATATCATTTTCACCTTTTAATCCCTGCTGTGTCTTAAGACAACAGACATTTGATGTCCCTTTCGTGTCTCTTTTCCCAGTTCACAGTGCACCCAAGGACTCTCCTATGCTTCCACTCCCTTTCCTATTGATGGCTTGTCTAGGCTGATGAAAATCCTTGAAGGGATTTTGCAGCTGACCATACCTTCTCATTGACTTATTCCCAGTTGCTGAGGAGAAATCCATTTGTTTGTTGCTCTTCTTTTTCCCTCTTGGCCACTCATTGCTATGTAGCTAGCTGCACGTCCTTACCATGCTAGACATGCCATCTCTCTCAGTGCTAAAGGTCACAACGATAGCTAGCAAAATACCAACATTAGTATGCTGAGCTCACGTCCCCCGACAGGTGGTGAAGGAACCCAGGAGGATGAAAAAAAGGCTCATCCATTGCTGAAAGAAAACACTCAATAGAAAACTCAACCCACAGTAATTGCATCCATGCAACACACTTTGTGCCTTCCTCCATTTCTCTGTGTGTAGACTGTACAGACTTGTTACATTTCCGTGCAGTCATATAGTGGTCAAACCATGATCCCAGGAACACTAACACACTGCAGGCATACAGCAACTTTGAATTTTTCTGTAGGAAGAGGGATTTTGTAAGATCAGCTCTAGAGAACATAGAGTTTTTTCACTGAATGCCAAGTAGGAAATCTCTAACTGAAGTGAGGACCTCTTAAAGTCTTATGTTTCCTTAAACTCCTAAGCATTTCTGCCCTAGGGATATTTTTTAGGGAAATACACTAAGAAAGCATCATTACATACATCTCACAGGGAAAACATAAAACCAAAACAAAACCAAAACACCCCCCCCCACACACACCTTTATTTATTAGCTGGAGAAAGGTATGATTTTGCTTTATTTTAAGGCGGCTATAAAGTCCTATCTCAACTGATATTCTTTAGAAATATATATATGGTTTTTCTGACTGATGTAAAACCCTGTTTTAATTTCCCAAGAAGCCTAGTGCTGCACTGGCCAAGAACACAGGACGAGTATTTACTGTCGCATTCAGCAGTCATTTTCATCCTCCAGTGGCATCGCAGTTTAGTGAGACAAGCCATCCTCAGAAGATGCCCATTAATGATGACATGTGAAGTGCTGATAAAAATACAATTTCATTCTTTTAGATTAAGCACATTTGCTCAAATTCATGTTTGGGTACTTCTGATACAGCCATGCAATGGTGTTTACCATGTGTAATGTCTTTTCTCTTACAAGCTATAAAAAAAAAAAAAAATCAAATGAAGTAATTTATGTCAAAAAGTAAGAAACACTCACCACATACATCATTATGCTCCTAACTGCGTGCTATTGAAGGCATTAAAGCAATTTAGTAGTGTCAAGTTTAAAATTTAATGGGCTTGATGGATTTTTGTTTTAAGTCTTTACTTAGAAATGATTATATTTTTATAATATTTTTTGTACACTTTAGACATTTAAGACTCAAAATACATGAACATTCTGCACCAGATAATCAGCTATCTTTTGTTACATGCTGTAGCACTTGCTGAAATTTATTTTGATCAATTTTTAACAAATTGTGATCTTCACCTCAGCCCAGACCATAAACATTCTTTTGACACTTCCTTTCTCCTAAAATCCCCTAGGAATCAGTCAGAAAGAAGTACTCCCTAATTATAGTTAGGATTTTACTAATGAAGTAAGAAGTGGTTATTGCTTCCCTAATCTAAGTCAAATATTGTTATTAAATTAGGAAATCTGATTTATTTTTAAAATAAGTGTTAGACGCAGATATTTTCCCCACATACTGTATGTACACTTCAGTGAAGCTTTGCCATTCCCTTGCTGGAGTCCCAGGGCTGTGCAGGCAGAAAGTGCCCTCCTGCTGAGGCCACTTAGCTGCTGCTTTCTGGTGTGCATGCGTAGTGAGCGATACAAGGGCTCTAGTTCAAGTCCCTGCTGCACTAACGTGCCACTGAGAATCTCTGTCTCCTGAAAATAGCTATCTCAGTAGCAGTTTCAAAGCTACATATACACGTGTGTGTATCATCTTGTCTTGTGTGTGGAATAAAAGTTAGTGTACTGGGTGAAGAGCTCTAAAAACTGAATGCAGACTTCACTGGTTCATGTTTGTATGCATCTTTCTGTAAGATTTCAATGTTTTTAATTTGCAGAATGGGGTATTCGTACTGGTCTGAAATACTTACTCTATCATTTATGTTCTCTGCTTGTTAATTTTCATGTCTGTATTGTCTTTCTGTTCACCATCATGACCTTAGATTGAAAATTGTCTTTGAAACACGTTTTTGCTTTTTTAACTAGTTGCCTGACAAGTAGTGATTGGAAAAACCGTTTCTAACTAAGAGAAGAATTTTAAATTAGTTGTTGCTTTTCTCTGAGCTGAACCAAGGCCCTGTATACATTTTGACAGATTGGATTTTGAACATTTTTTATAAGAAACTAACAAATTCTTCAATGATTAGTCAATGAGTTCAGTGATGGAGTCATTCCACTGTATGTCGTTCATACCCAGGCTACACTGGCTGCATAGAGACTCAGAGACATGATCACGTTGCCAAACATCAGCTGAACTTCAACACTTGTGTATCCATACAGTCCTAGCTGGTACAAAGGTAAAACGATGTAACTCAACTTAAAGCCTATAGCCTATATTGTAGGCACGGTTGAACTGGCAGCATGCTGGAATAAACACATATGTGTGTGAGTTATCGCACTGTAACTTGCTAAGCCTCAGAAACTCGGTCTGGGCCATAAATCACACAAGCTGTGTGTAACCTCAGTGTCAGTTCCAGGCAACAGGCACCCATGCCCTGGCACTAACCCTTAATTTCCTGGTAGTCTTTGAAGGACTTTTGACATGATGATCCACTTTTGTCTGGTTCCTTACTTTTGTGCTCCTGCTGTGGTAAAAAGGGAGAAGCAATTAGCCTTATCTCCCTACTAACACTCCATTAGCATGAGAGACTCTAATAGGCATGTGTCTGGTTTTACAGTCCTGTGCCGTCCTCCCCTCAAACTGTAAAAAAATAGGACATTAAAAATGAAGCAGATGAGATGCTAGGACAGTACTGTTTATTTTTTTAAAGTTTCTACGCAGCTTTTTTTGAAACATTTGCTAATGAAAGCCACATGAAAAACTATTGAACTAAAGAAGGTAGGGTTTTGTGCTCTTTTTTCAGAAGGTAGACTGTTCTGTGAATTTCAGAATTTGCTCTATATAGAGATTGAGCAAATAAACCACAAGGAAAAAAAATGCATGTTTTAAGTGAGGATTTCTTCCAGAATTCCACAAAGAGCTATCACTGAAAACAGTGAAAATTATGTTGTGGTTATGCAAAATATATGACTCATATGTGGGTAGACAGAGAAACATGTGATCAAAAAAAATCACAAAATAATCATATTTGTCTCATTTTCTTTGGTTTCATACAGTGTTTATACTGCAAATGTGGTGAATTCAGTTTCCTGTGCTATGTTTGCATAAATTATATTTGTTTTAACAATGTAGTTTGGAGGCTAAGAAGTTGCACTCAGACTTCATGACCAACATAAAATTAAAAATTCTATGTAGAATTGCAACAAAATAGTCTTGGGTACATCTTTCTTTTCCAAGGAGCTGGAATCCATGTGTCTGCTCTCCTGCTCTCAGGTTCTGGTCTGCAACGATCCACCCCTGGTGATATGTCAATACAGCTCTTATCTCATCTTTTAATGCAATAATATTATTTAGCACGTTATTTTTAGGAATCTGAAGGAAGTAAAAAGAATAAATTTATTTTCTGACACTATATTCAGAGTAATTTCATTTTTGCTCAGCAGTTACTGCATAGTGATATCCAACACAGAATATTCAATTCTTAGAGCAAAATTGTCTCATGAACATACAGGCTCAGAATAGGATTTGTGGGAGTAAGAATTAAAAGCAGAAGCCTCCTGATCTTTTTCTCACTAGTATAGTTTATGTATTTCTCTTAATCAAGTGAGGAATTTAGGACTTGTTAAAAAAAAAGTAGCAGCAAAAGGATCCTTCTTATCCCTCTGTCATCTGGAAAGTTAATAAAAGTATAATACATCTAAGAGCCCATTTGTTTTTAAGGGGGCAATTATAGAGATTAGAATTTCACTCTGAAGTGGAATTCTAAAAGTGTTATTATACTTTTCAGTGCACTTGATGTTGTTTATTGTTGCCAAGACCTTCTAGTCTCCACTCTCCAGTAAATCCGAGCATGTAAAGCTCTTCCTTCACCTATCTGCCAAGACATGAACCCAAGTGTTTTTATTTCTAAACATAGTGATATGCTTAATGCTGTTGCTGTGACTGAGAAAAACACAGGACAGCTACCAACATGAACCCAGACAAGGTCAGGTTAAACTGCTCTATCTTGTGTTTGCCATGGGTAGGGGCACACTCTGTTCTGCCAACGTGGTGACTTCTCAGGCCACTGTAATTTACCTGAAGGTCTAGATCTAACATTTCAGGCAAGCCTGATAGTAATACAGTTCAGTCCTTCCAAACATTTATCTGGGCTGTTGAAGTACCATAATCAGTAAAAGTATAGCTCTTTAAGTAACGTTGTCTTTCCATCTCAATTTTCCTCTCCTTACAAAGAGAACAATAGCATCCTCACTGTAATGTGCAAGGCTTCCTTCATTAATGCATGTATGGCACCTTGAATTTATGAATAATAGATTTTGGACTTTAATGAGAAAAAATAATGATTTCTTTAAAAGTCCTTGGTCCCATACTAAAGAGAATTCTCTAACAACATCAACAAATTAGAGGCCTCTTACTTTTTTAAAAGGAAAAGTTGATCTGTTGCTTGTTTGTTTCACCAACTGAATTTAAACATTTATCATAGTATTTCCATACTAAGTGGTCTTTATCATGCAATAATAGTTTGATAAAACTCTCAAAAAATGGAGCAAAACTTGGAGGGAGGATAACTACTTTCATATTATAAATTATATGTAAAATGGATGGTTTTCATAATGATACATAATGCACTGCTTTAACTGTCTGTATTGTATTCTATGATGCTTTGTCTGTGCGGAATTGCACCAGCTGTACCTGCTGTGCCTTTGTAGAGTCCTATTCAGCACTCCTTATTCACTCCCTCCTTTGGCAAAGCCCCCTCTGAAGTGAGTGTGTGATATGCTACAGTAAGAAGTGCTGAATAGGACCCTTAAATGATAACTCCTTGGAGGAGGAAACTGCCACTTTTCTCCCACTTGTCTTACTGTATAATGCAATTTGGACTGAAGATGCTATGAAAATACTACTAATAATAGATTGAGTTGCTACATCAGGCAAATCATGGCAGTTCTTAAGAGATGCCATCCTTTTTCAGCCTAAAGAAGTCAATGAAGATTTTAGTATACCAGCTTTGTTGTTACTTTTAGATATTTTGAGCACTAACTTTTAAAATTTCACATACAAAGTCCAGAAAAATTATGCGAAATGTTCAAATGTAAAAATTTAATATTTTTCAGAAAAGTATTATAAACTCACAAAATTTATTAACAATTGTCACATTTTCAGCCTCTGGCCCATAGCTATGTCTTTGACCTAGATCTTGTACTAGTAGATAAGGTACAGCTATTTATCTTTGAGGCTAATCTAAGTGTTGTATTAATACATTTTTAGGCTTTTCAAAAAGTGAAGCTCCACAGAACCTTTGTCTGTTCAAACATTCAAGTTTTGCTGGGCTTCCACAATTTTACTTGTTAGCTTTGATAAACTATCTGTGCCAACAAAACCCAGCCAATTTTACATGTTAAAAAAGAACACTTTAAACAATTTGACTAAACGCCTTTACAGCTTTGGTTTTAATTAGATGTTTTGCTTCTTCAGCTTACTGGAAAGAGCTAGATAGCTTCTAACCATGTCAGTCTATAAAACAGCAGGTGTCAGCTTTAACTGCCTCTGAAAATTTTAAATGTATTCAATTAACAGAATCCCTTAGAGAATGATACTTTTTAACGTTCATTTGTCTTATGCAAGGTTTGCAACATATTTTCTTTCTATAAGCTATGTTCTTGTTGATTCTGTGACCCAATTATGCCTGAAATTTTTTAATGTCAGAGTACATTCAGTTAGTGTTCTCATCTTAATATAATCCATCAGAAAAATGGATTGTGCCACAGGTGTCTTTTGGGAAGGTAAGTCTCTCTCTCCCTTTTCAGGAAACCAGAGCAATCTTGACACCAGAACAGTAAGTGCTTGTCTGAACAATGATAGGTGAGAAAATTGATAACTTTGAGATGTGAAATGGATAGCTCCTCATATTCTGATCACAATATAGAAAACTTACATGTGTATCTAGATATTTTTGCAGGCTTTCCTGGGACAGGACTAAAAGAACTGCAAAACTGAGCAGACACTGTGGAACAGGACTGACACACTGACACATATATAAGCTGTGCATGCACAAATACATAAAGGCAATTAAAAGTAAGTATGCTTGTCCTTCAGCTACCAGCAGGCAGTTAGATATTTTAATTTGTTAACTCTGTGTGTTATTCTGCTACCTGTGTTACTATGTGAAAACCCCTCTCCCATATCATGACACACCTCCAAGCATTTTTCTGATGGCAAACAATGAATCCAGTTATGAAGCTACAATATCAGGAGTGTCACCTAGAAAAGATAAGATCCCATGGAAAAAAGTTTTAATGGTGGCATGACTGACCCATTTTCCTTGAAAACAGGCTGCATGTCAGGATAAAAGTTATGGAAGACACTGTCCTATTTATCCACTACTAGTAGCTCTAAATTTTGTTCCATCAGGTATGGTATGATATTCAAACTCTGCTTTGTCTTCCTCTGGTCAGGTCCTAGGAAGAGTTTCCGGTATGTAATTGTCTCCCTCAAGCAAACAAGAAAGGTGTCTTCACAACATTATAGAGCCAGTCAAGCACTAGGGCTAGGCAAACTATGAGTAAATCAGGCATGGACCCATATTTTCCTGTGTACCAAGTCTTAGGAACTGGGAATAAAACCTGAAACCCCTGCAGATAAATTAATGATTATATCTTCAACCTGTAGTGTATTTGGTTTTTAAAATTTGCACATTTTAAAAGACATTCTAAAGTAGGTCGGAAATAGATTCTGAACACACTGCTACTCCAGACAACAAAATTCAAACCCAGTCTAGGTGGAAAAAAATCTGTGATGTACAATGGTGATGGATAGCCGGAGTAAAAGAATCCTGAGTTGGGCAGATCATGGCTGCAGGAAATGATGTTTCAAAGTCAAAGGAAGCTGATCACATCACCTGCTTGAACTGAAAGACACCTTTCAACCTGTCAGAAGTGTTTTCCTCAAAAGCAGAACAGGAAGAGATAGGTGAGTCTCTCAAATGTACCAGCAGCACTGCATGCATGAAAGAAGAAAGAAAAATAAGGATGATATAGGGAAGAAATTAAAAAACAAAGTGAAGAAGCTGGAAGAGGCTGCCACAAAGCAGAAGCATTTTTTAAGCTGTTGTTGATTGAAAAATGTTTGAATGGAAAAAGAACTCAAGAAAGCACCAGGGGGGGCAGAAGCAAACCTGACGGATCTACACAAGAGAAGAATAAAGGAAGATGTTAAAACACGTAGACACTTCGACTGTAACGGATGATCTATCAGCAAATACATAAAAAAAAAAAAAAAAGCTGTTGGAAGCACTCTGGATGTGCATTGGCATTACTACAGAGAAAAGGCAGAGCTGGGAAGACAAACCGATCTTTCTTCCATTTCTGGGTCATGAGGAGACACATGTAAAGGCAACAAGCAAGTTCTTTATGGAAGAAAAAGTTTCCAGAAAAAAACAAAAATCAAGGAAGGCTCTTATCATGTGACAGTGGTAAAGAATCACAAAAAATGTTGTGTCTCAGGATACTGACAAGGAACCTTTGTATTCAAATAAGGGAAATAAAGTTATCCTTGCAGCAACAGTGTCTGATTGCTCTCTATAGATCTGTCTTACTCCCTGCTATGGGTTTAAAGGAAACAATGTCAGATCTGCCACATCCCTTTCTTATAACAAGAAAATTTAAAAATTATTGCTAATGTCTAACAAGTCCAGATGAGTCTATAGCTTTACCACTTGTACAAAGGTGGTCAGTCTGTGGTCATAAAGATTTGCTTGACTACCGAGTTGCTGGATTCAATGGACTGTCTTTTTTATGAACATCTTATCCTATTAAAGTATTGACAAAAACCAGAATGTAAAGGAGAACTGAGTTCAATAAAAAAATTAAGGTTGTGGTGGATGAATAATTTTTCTGTTAGGGTTACAAAATAATGACAAAGTAACAATCACATTTAAATCTGAGTAACTTTATTTGCATTTATGCTTTTCATGCTCTTGAGACACTTATCTCTTCCACTTTTTTGAATTTTAGAACCCAAGGAATTTTTTTCTTTGTTTTCATTGGTCTCATTTAAAAAAAAAAATTAAAAAAAAATTTAAATTACTTTTAGACTTCTGTTGTATGCGTATGGCATTTGATAAAGTCATACCTCTCCAAAATTTGTTAATAAGATCCTTGGTTATCTTCAGCAACAGTTTCTATATCTAAAGCACTTACATATCTGACCAATAGTAGCCACATTAGCCTAGACTGGTAACCTGGGAGACTATACTGGTGGCTGTAGATCTTTGGAAATACAGAGCACGATACTTACATGGGTTATTGACTCAAAGCTCTAGTGGAAAGAAGAAGATGTTAAACTTATGAAAAGACAAAGTATCCCAAATTTAATGTGGATCACATTTATTCTATTTGATATATCTTTTCCATAGACAGATTAAGTACTTCTAAATTCTAAGTCATAAACGATTTTCAAAAGAACAATATTTTGCTTGCTACCTGAATTAGCTCCTAATGTTCAATGCCTTTGACAAGTTTGCTATTTGTTTGGGATTTTTTTTTGTTTTTGCAGAGGAAGTAGCAGGAAACACAAAATAAAGAAGGAAACACTTACAAAAGATTATGTAAAAAGCCAGTCTTAATCACAGAGCAAAGTCAGATTGGTACTTGTCTGTCATACACGAATAAGCTGTTTATAATAATGTTAATATCACAAGCCAAATTAGAAAGGAAACTTCACACTTACTCATAAAGACAGGAAAAGTATATTTGTATAACATAAAATTTCAACTATATATGAGCTGTTACAGTCTTTTATGATTTTTACTCTTTGCCTATCTACATGTGTGTACTGTCTGTATACTTGAGCTGTATTTGCAGTCATTAGTTGTGAAGAGTTTAGTGATTTTTGAGTGTGTAAAAGTGTCCATAAAAATAAACCACATTGTTCTGAACTACTACAGCCTAGTTTAACCCACAGGCAACATGAATAAGTTCTTGTTTCAGCATTTTAAATTTACGAGGATAATTGAATAAAATGAGTCTGTACCAGGAAATTTTCAAAGCACCTCAAATGGAATTTGTATTTCACAATACAAAACATTGTACAGAACATTATTAAGTGTAACACAGTTGTGACTGCTGAAAGCTATTTTTTTTCCTATGAGTACCTTGAAAACCCTCGGCAGAGAAACAATGAAGATTTCTAGTAGAATCTCAGAATTTCTCTCTGCTCCCTCTCCAGAGACTTGACTGTTCAATACGCTAACCACTGTACCTTGTACTTTTTCTTGTTATCGCACTTGCACTGGGTGCTAGTTATTGGTCTGGGGAATAAAAATCAGATCGTATTCTAGCAGCTAGCCATCATACTCAGCTTTCCATGAGGCAAAGTGAGTGTTATCCAAAGTTCAAATGCCTACACAGTATTCAGGTTTTGTTCTTTACACTGACATTTCAGAAGTTTTTGCCTGCTGTGCTTGTGGAGGCAGAGCTTGGTCTGGGGGGGACGACCAGTGCCATATAATGGAGCTGATCCTGGTTGGGTGGTCTCTGGTTTACTGGTCCAGAAGGAGCACGTGTGTGGTTGAAAGGAAAGGGGAAAGAAGCCAGTGTGACTGTTCTGCTTGGACTTGATTCTTCCAGCACAGAGATTTTATATCGCACCCTCTCTCTCTTGAAAAGAGATTACTAATTATGATTATTATTATAGTCCTGTAGTGACATATGAATACTAGATTTTTTTTCTTTGAGCTAGGTTAACTTCTCTCTTAATTTCTTTTCTTAAATTATAACTCTCCAGTAGATCGTGCTACTAATTAGCTGAATTGGAAGTTGCATACAAAAATTTTCTAGACATTACGATGTAAATATACCACTTAATGAGGACTATGAAACCAAAAATGACATTTTTTCCCTATAATTAAAATAAAACTAAACAGTGTTTTTTATTCAGTAACATTTCTTAGAGACTTTTGAACAGCCTGAGATACTGAATGTATTTGAAATATTTGGTTTTCATACTCAAAAATAATCCATAATTAAATCTGTTGTTCTGCAATAACAGCTCAAAAACTTTCTGTAGCCCATTATACGTAGTACTAGAGCAAAAGTAGTGCATACATAGCCTAGGATGTTGTAAGCATGCATGTAAAGTGACCGAAACCCTGAAAAAATTTAACCTTTTCCAGACAGTAGTGAGAAGAAATGGGCATTTTGTTCCACTGCTGATGAATCCTCAGTTATTTTAATCTTGCTGATACAAAGTATGTGAAAGATATTGTCAAAGCTCTCTGTGTATTACTCATTACAAAATATAAGGCTGTATGAAATTACAAAATTGTCCAGTGAAAGAGATGGAAGTCACTGTGAACTCTTTATGTATAGTTCCTAGTGCACTTCATATTTGTCATAAGCCTTTGCCAGTCAAAGTGCATCAGGCTCATACGTGAAATACCATGACCTTTGTTACTATTTCTGACTTTCAATAGTTGAGGTTTGTGGTTGTTTTTTTTTTTTTCCCTATGTTTGTTGTATCTCTACAAGTTGCCAGTGACCTTACAGCTCACAAACAGTACAATCCATAGTGAAAAATGAAAGGCTCTGACTTAGAAATAAAACTAATGTTATTTTCAGAACTAGTTCCTTATGTGCTAATCCAGACTATTTGTAAACATGGAAATGATATATTTGTCTCAAAAAGAAACAAATAAGCAACTAAATAGATAATAAATAATCAAATAATTAGAAAATCAAACCCCTCTGTTTCCTAGAAATACTTACTGCAGTAGTTTTGTTTAATTTTAGAACATGAGTGACAACAGTTTCATTTTTTATTGTGCGACCATTTTAGCTTCCACTTCAATTGTTAAAGCCTGAATGAAGTATTTGGTTGCTTAGAGTCAGCTTCCTTGGAAATTCTTAAGACTGACCTTTCTTCTAAGACAGCAGAGGCGGGTTCCCAGTTCCCAGCTGTGGGGTGCGATGCAGCTGTGGAAAGGCTGGGGTCAGCTCTGGCACATTGCACTGGAAGGAGTGTGGGCATAAAAACACATCATGCCTCTGTCTTTGCTGGGCTGGGACCAATGGGGGCAGACAGGAGGTCCACCCGTGAGAGATGCTCCATTCCCCCCTGGGGGACTCCCACAGCATCGCCCTCCCTGTCCCTGTCCCGCTTTGTCTGGGACATGCACTCATGCTCTGCTCCCTGACGGGGCTGGCTCCAGCCCTGGAAGCCAGACAGCCACATGGAGTGGGTGCAGGGACCACGGGCTGCCCCACAGCCTGCTCCCGGCAGTAGTGTGCAAGGTTGCCCAACTTCTGCTCATGTTGGGAAGCACCATCAGTGCAACCGCACCTGACCAGGATGTGTCACAGACATTGCTGCACTGAGACATCTGAAGCCCATGGTCAAAATGTGCATTTGTTTTGTATTGTATTAAAACATGCACCTCTGTTATAACGGTTACAGAACATGTTGCTGAGTTGAATATGTCTTACGGAATGTTCTAAAATACTTGAAACCTAAGGAAACTGTGTGTATTAACTCAAGTGTCTTTGTATCTCAGTGGCTTGGCCCTCACTTCTTTTCAGCCTTATTTTTATTTAACTCCTCGTTGTTTCACAAAGTGATAGACAATGACCTCAGCATGCTTCCTCCCTGGGGGAGAGAGTAATGTCTGGGGAGGAGGGTAGGAGGAATGGGTGCAGTTTTTACGTTGAGGCATTACCATCACACCTTGTGGCTAAAGACAGCTTTCAAAGATAATCCGAGGGAGTTTAAGTTCTTTAACTAATGTATGCATTTCTACATATCCACTGACATGCCTGCTTCTTTCCACTGACGACAGATGACAATAGGCCACAGCTCTTGTCCTCTGATGTGCATATGAGTTACGTTCCAAAACCAGGGACTTTCAGGCCCCGGTTTCACAAACTGCACAGTTCAAGTATCCTCTTCTGTTAACATTAATTGCTTGAAATAAAGAAGCACCTTCTTGGTTCCAGCTGAAGGAGAAGGGCCCAGGTTGTTAAATTGTGTGATTTAAAGATGTATATACCCTTGGAGATTTTTACAGGCACCTTTAAAATTAAGCAGAGCATTTTAAGAGATTCTTTGCTCATTTGACCTTTGAATCATAAGAAACAGTGTAGTTTTAGTGGCATTTGTGAGATATGCTAAAAATAAAGATATGCAGTTCAAGCTTTAAAAAGTAAATATCAGTAAAATTGTATGTTGGACCTGAGATCTCTAAAAGAACCCCAAAAAAACAAACAAAAAAGCAGCCCAAACTTCTGCTTGGGACTACTATGGGGGGGGGGGAAATTGCCATTAATGTCCCCGTCAAATACAACATATTACAGTCAAACTTGTGAAGTTTCCGTGAGTTCAGGCTGGTTATCTCACAAATCTGTGCAAAGCTCTGGTGAATAATTTATACCAGGCTTGAGGTGACAAGTTAAACACGCCCATTTTGTCTAAAATGCTGTGAAGGCATCAAGATGGAGCCAAGCTGCAGGGTGAGTAGAGCTTGGCTGATGGGAATCTGAGCATGTCGAGAAGGGGGATGCTGCTGTAAAGAAAATGAAATGTAATGAGATACTTTTTCATGCATAATTCATGTCTGAAAACATGACTGCATAAAAAGCCATGGATTTTAACAAGTCAGGGCTGCAATCATACACATTATCTTCCCAGAGGAACTTTATATAATATTGGTCAAAAAGAGAGGATTCTGAATAGCAGTACAAAATAAAGCTGACATGTTTTCAAATGCAGTAGAATTTACTTTAATGTACAATGGCTGTAAAGGAAACAATTTATAGTTACACCCCAAAATGCTTCCTAGAAAAAAATACTTTAAAACATATGCCTGTATTTCCTAGCTTAAAGAAAAAGTAAGATGAGGAATGAGAAAAATACCTCATATGGATAAAAAAAAAAATCTAAAATGGGTAAGCAGTATTTTGTTGAGTGTGTTGTTAGGATTGTGCTTTGAAATCTTTTTGCAAGCATTTTCACTTTTTAGAAGCAAAACTTTTGATAGGAATGACTGCTGTGAACAGGCTTTGAAAAAGATAAGATGTTAGCTATTGTCACCATAAAATTTAATTTGGTTGCATTTGCAAAAGCAAATACTGTAATTCAGCTTTCAAGAACAGTTTAGCGGCTAGCACATGACTGTTTGAAATGGTGTTTAACGCTTGGGGTATTTAGTTGAAGGGATTAAAAATGGAATGTTGATTAAAGCTTGGGATGTCTTAAATTTATCACCACAAAATCCTAATGACAGACTTAGCTGGAAGGAACAGGGGTGCCTCCTTTAACTGTTCGGTTAGTAGGAGCAGATCACATACAGAAAAGGCACCAGAACAAGTCATAGGGAGCTTCAGAATAACACAAGCTGAAAGATGTGTGAAGTTATTTGTTTAGTTTGCACAGCACAATCTCAATATTTGTAAGGAAATTAAAGTAGCCATTTTGCATCCAGTTACAGTTTTATAGTCCTGACAGCTGGGTGAAGAATACATTAAGGGTTCAAAATGATTGATGTTTCAAAGTGTTCACCTTCCCTGGAATTTTTTTTCGCTCTCAGTTGTACGGTATAAGAGGCAGAGAAACACTACAAAGAGGAGCAGGTTGAGTTGGTATAGTCACTAAACAACCTAAGCCGTTTAAATCAAATTATGTCATTAACCTCTATTCACAGGGGCTCCAAATTCCTTCAGGTTTTGAGAGTATAAAAATAAATATAGTCTCTTTTTGAACTAGGTAATAATTTAATATCTGATTATAGAATTTTATCAGTTCACAGTTTTTGTAGTAATTCAGGCTAAAAGAAACACATAGCTTCCATTTGCTGTCTTGGACTAGCCATATAACAGTGTTTTCATCTATGATCTCTAAATATGCTCCTTCACAAAAGACTTTCCTTCTTAAGTTGTCTATTGTCTGCATTTTTAATTTTTCTTAATATCGTCTCAATAGATAACACTGCTCCTCTGCAGCTTTTGAAGATATTTCTTAGCCTTTAAAGAGCACGACAATGATTTGTCTCACAGTCTGCCTTAGTGAAATCTGATTATCTACTGGTTTAATCCAGGACTGACTTGTCATACTTGCTCATCCCCCGTGTAGAAGACTTTAGAACTTCAGCTCATCCTGGTCTTTGAATAGCTAATTTTCTGTAATGGTTTCCTTGCTTTTAATAATTCTGTGTTGTTAAGGGAGACAAGGAAGGGAGAAAGAGAACATGAGCATCCCTCACTTCAAGTTGAGACTATCTCCCAGCTCCTGCTGCAGCATTTGCAAAGGAATTATTTCCATCTACTTCTTAGTGGATGTGCCGTCATTCACACATTCCCACTGGCTCTGGATTTTGATGATTGTTTAACCTCACTGACAGAGCCATTTTCAAACGTGGAAAGGGTTTGTTTGCTTAGATATCTGTGCTCCAAGGGAAGCTCTCCTGTCTTCCACCAGGCTGATGGCTAGCTGAATACCCGGAAATGCAAAGCGTCTGAAATAGGAATCAAATGATAACGTTATTAAAATACCCCTCTAGGGATGATGTGACACAGGCTATGCAGTTAGGAAGATGCAGCCAAGATGAGCCCATATAACCTGGGTTTGCTTTCTATTTATTTTCTTCTTAACTTTGAAGAGAACCCCTCGAAGGTTATGTGATACAATTGTGTGAGATGTGTGCAGGGTCAGGGACTCCGTGGTGCTGTATCAGTGAACTCTGCTTTCAGCCTTAGTGACTTGAGCATAAGTCTGTGTCTTGAGTCAGGGGGGAATATTACTTGTTTGATATCCCAGGGCACTGGAATACATGGTGAAGTTACCCCCGATTCTGACTGGCAATCTTCAGAACAAAAAAACTAAAAAATTCTAGAATAAAACAGCAAGACAAGTATTAGTATGGACCACAATACTATAGCAGGGTTGTGTGAAAAAACACATCAAACACTTGTCAGTAAGCGTTACACTTTATACCAGGGTCATTAACTAATGACTTCTGATGCAGTTTAAATATTCCAGTCAGTTGGACAATGTGAGGAAAAAGCTGTAACACAGGAGACAAAAATCCTTAATTCCGGTACTATTTCTAAAACTGGTTACTCTGTGGCTTTTGGCAAAGTACTTAGTCTCTTCACTTCTATCTCTGAAATAGTAGTGTCAATAACAGTGGGAATGACAATAATATTCTAAATGAGGTTCAATATTAATTTGTTGCTAAAGTATTTTATATACAGTATAAATTGTAAGGTGCATTGTATAGATATTAAAGTACATCTGGTCCCTGGTGTTAGGCCTTGCTACAAATTCATGCTCAGCATTGTGTCTTCTGAAACAAATGCTGGTCAAGCTTAGCCATTGACATTGTATTACCAGAAAAGTTGTACACCCAACAGCAACATGATAGGCTATTCAGAAAGCTGGAAGCAGTCAGAAGAAAAGAGGGTTTATTTTAACACAAATCATCACCAAGTTTACTAAGAATATTCACATCATGCATATTCTGCACTCTTTTGCTTTTTAGGATGGGGAAAAGAGACATATGCAGTGGTGTTTTAATTTAGGTAATAATTTTCTGTCTTTGGCAGGAAAATAGTCATACCTACAGGATTGTAAAGTCATAGGTGAAGTGCTATCACTGCTGGAGATGAAAAAGAAACAGGAACAAAAGTGTAAGTGAGAAATTTCATACCTTATGTGCTAGTCAGAATTCAAAGCAACTGATATGTGGCAGTAGTCTGTCCTTCTTTTCTTGCTCTTTGGACTCCAAAAACCCAACTGGGAAAGTGCCTCATTACTGGGCACAACACACACAGACATGCAGCAGTCTTCTTCCTTCCTGTCCTTCCTTCAACCTAGAAAGCCCTTTTTCCGATATGTCTGATCTTACTGGTTATTTTAATATCCTAGTAAAGTATTTTTGGAAAGACAATAACTTTGTACCTCCATATTCTAAAACCGTACATTGTAAGTAAGGTTTCCCTTCTGGAGGAGAGGATGCCAGGTGCCTACGTCTGCGGTATTTGTCTGAATTGCATTCTATATCTTTTTTGGACATGGTGGCAGAAACAAAAGCAATAGAACGTAGAATTAATCAATTTCTTTGGTATGGGACTACTTGACTACTTGATGTTAGCAAAGGCTGTCAGTCATTTTAGCTGTCAAATCAGGAGGTGTCGTGATCCCACGTCATGTGTAGCAGGAGGGTCTGAGTGATCTTTTGGTGTTGCTTCTAGCCTTAGTTGCTGAGATTATGTGTGATTTAAGCATCTGAGCTGTCTTTAAACTGACTAATTCGTGTACCAGCAAACGTGGCTGTGAGAGCAGGAAGCTGTGTGCTTTTGCAAGGTAACAGAACAGTTTTGCTGAGCCTAGTGCTGTGACTACAATTGCACTGTGGTAACAGATATGACTCAGGATTCTGCCTCAAGTCTTTACAAGATGAGTGTGAAATGGTCCACTTATAGGCTGTGTCCAGTGCAGCAAAAAAAAGAGAAGGACTACAGTTTGATTTGCTGTGACCTGCCATGGTTCCAGGACTGCACACCTTATCCTCACCCCCAATGAAGCCTAAGCCAGTTGCTGGTCCTAGGAAATACCTCATCTTTTTCTTATCAGCTTTGCTCATTGTATATTCATGAAACTGTTCAACCTAGAAATGCAGCAAAAGAAAACTTGTTTAACGAATCCTTTTTTTTTTACCCTACTTTTGCTGTGTAGTCCATAAACAGATTTAGTGGGAAAGAATTGACTCCACAACAAGATAACTGGATCCCAGGGTTCAGATCTCATTGAGCTCATGAACTGAAATGCACCAAACTGTAATAGGGAACCATACAGTTGCAGATGAGCAGGCCAGGTGATTTCATCTTCACTGCATCTCTTGGACATAAAGATCTTGTTGCATGACCATATCCAGGAATATGTGACGCATAATGACCCACAATATAGGCTGTATACATTGGTATGCAGTGGTGACTTTAGCAATGTCAAGTCTTATTACTTTGACAGATCATCTCTGTGAGATAGGTCTTTGAAATGTGATCTTTTATGTTTGGACCACATTTCACCTGCCTGATTGTGATTTCAAATCTGAACACAGAACTGAGTATTACAGCTGCAAGTTAAAGCTGAGCTGTGTTTTGCCATTAAAAACATACGTGTAAGTAAATTAAAGAAGAATACAGCACCCTCAACCTGTGTCAAGGCCAATGTGTTCTTTGGCATATACAGTGTGACCTTGATCAAATATGATCCTAATCATTACACTGATTTTTACACAAAATAAAATAAGTCCTATTTAAAACTGTGATGTTACCTGTCTTGGGCTTCATTTTACTCTCAAGCTAACAGAAGAATTCCAGGTGATGCCTATGAGAACTTTCATGCATCTCAAGGGCATAGCATAGTCTTAAGATTTACATAAAGATGGATGGATGGATGGATGGATGGATGGATGGATGGATGGATGTTTTCAAATATAAGACAATAAATTTAGGCTACAGATAGTTTATAATTGTGGGTAAGACATGATGCTCATCAAAATGAAAGTTAAAGCAGAGATAAAGGGTTTTGTTAAACACACTTTAGGTACTAAATACTCTGAGGGGAAAAAAAAGGGTTCTTGTCAACATCTGATATAATATAGTATTACTATGGTGGTAGACGTTATAGGCTTAGAGAATGCTACACATGGCTTTCACAGAATGTCTTCTTGTTGTGTCTGTGTCCTACAGATAGTAACCACTATGGGATTTTGAGTAGTAAAATAGTTTATGCTGATCGACATGATTTTACAAAGAATAATTTAACTAATTTAGTATTTTTTCTAAGATAACAAACTTGTCTGATGAAGCAAACTACATTCATATAAACTTGAAAAAGGCTTTCAAAAGCATACCACATTACAGCAAAAAATCGTATTGCATTGATACAGGCTATATTGAATGGACAAAAACAGGTATCTGGTGGATTACAAAAGTAGGAAAAATTGTTTATAAAGAGGTTAAATAATGGCTTTAAGTATTCTTGGCAGAATCTATATAGGTGTATTTCTAGACCAATCTGTGAAATACAGTTACCAAAGGGAGAATATAAATTTTTAATGACAAAATATGCAGATGATTCAAAAAAACAATTAAGTGAAAGCCAATCACGTGTAAAATCCATGAGAAGTGTTAATTTGTAAGGTGGGGTCCTTTGTAAAATGTATTTTAGCAGCGTGACATTCAGGAACAAGGAATGTAGATCACACTTAGAATGTGACTTTCTGGAGGGCATTGGCTATTAGGCTGTCCTAACCTTCTACCTATGAGGAATGTGAACCTTGAATACACAAACCAAAGGACATGATAAGAATAAAAAAAGTAACATTACATTTTTACATGAAATTAACAACACCGTATTTAGATTATTGGTCCATGGTAATTTCTGAAAAGTTAAATAAAAATTCTTAGACTGATTCAAGTTGAGCAGACAATAACTTAGTCAATTTACTTTTCTAGAAGGTCAAGACCAATCTTGATGACAGTGTCCTAGGAAAGTAGATGTTTTATAGTAATAAATTTAGAATCATAGAATCATAGAATGGTTTGGGTTGGAAAGGACCTTAAAGATCATTGAGTTCCAAACCCCCTGCCATGGACAGGGACACTCTCCACTAGCCCAGGTTGCTCAAAACCTCATCCAGCCTGGCCTTGAACACCTCCAGGGATGGG